>NW_019384980.1:165822-199888 GCF_000671375.1 Centruroides sculpturatus | reverse complement strand
ATATTTTATATGTATATAATGATACTATTTTTCTTGAAGATATTCAGATCTTTAACATTGTTATGTTATCAAAACATTACATTAAGATTTAAAATACTTAACTTTTGTTACATAATTTAACAAATAAATTAAACAATTTGTAAGAAAAGAATGTCAATACGTTATTAATTATTATAGTAAGAAGTAGATGTATATAGTATGTTAGTAATTATTTTTTTAAATGCAATGATATTGCAAGAATTTTGCAATATCTATTATATATGATGAATAATTTTGATTTTCTAACAAGTTCCTCGTTAGAAAATCAAAATTATGATATTCAATATTAGCTCAGTTCCCTCAAAGAGAAACAGAATTGATTTATCAAAATTTAGAAAATAATTTAATTAGAAAAAAATAAAGAATGAGTTACTTTGAATTTAATTATCTAAACCAGTGGTTCTTAACCTTTTTATACTCGCGGCCCACCAAATACTTCATAACTTTTTTGTGATTACTTTGTTTTAATAATAATTTATATTTGTTAAATTATCTATAATAAATTGATTTTTTTATTATTGCTTTATTTTTTTATATAATAAATGTAAAACATAACTTTATTATTTCATTATCTATTTAAATAACATTCAAACAACACAAACAAACATAAAAACTCATTAATTTTTAACAAAAAATAAAATAAGAAACATTTAAAATTCATAGAAAAAACAAAAAATATTCGAAAATATGTACTAGTGAAAGGCAGCAAATTTAGCATTGCTGCTGAAAACGGGAGGATATTCTATACGAATTTGTATCTGGAATTCCAAGCATTAATAGTTTCTTAGAATTACTTTGGAATAAAAGAAGTAAATACTGCGGTGTAAGTAGCATATTTGCATTTATTTCTTCTGTACTAACAAAGCTGTATGTAGGAAGAAATAAATAAAAAAACTAAATACGAAAACTTTATCTTACTTATTTCACTTTTCAATACGATATTCGGTTATATATCAATTTTGTTTTTATTATATTCTGAAGGAAATTTTGCATAATTTGGCGGCCCCCAACAAACTTCTTATGGACCCCCAGGGGGCCGCAGCCCCCTGTTAAGAAACACTGATCTAAACAACTCCAAATTCATAAAATGGTAAGAATTTTCAATCAAATTTTAAGATCTTTTTCAAAAGTCAATTTTTATAATGCTTATTTACATATATTTTTGCCATCCCTTCTTCAAGAATGATTGGAAATAGAGAAAATTTCTATAACTCGTACTATTTATGAACAGTTCATACATTTACAGAACTTCACTATATTCAGATTATTATTATTATTACAAAAATAATCCTTCATCAAACCCTTTAACCGGTATTAAACAAGAGTAAAATTACATGCAAATGTTTTCAGATCCCTCCCTGGGTCCTTTCTCAAGCAACTAATTTTACTCTTGTTTAATACCGGTTAAAGGGTTTGATGAGGGATTATTTTTGTATTTTAATCTGGTATTTAAAGATTCTTGATTTATTATTATTATTTATTCATTCTCTGTTTTAAATATTTTGGCGGCACCTCTCATTTTGCTTCTTGAGGCAGTTACCTCATTGCCTCACCCATCAAACCAGCCCTATATATAACAAAATGTACTTCTCTATCACTAAAAACATAATGTCTTATATTGGCTCATTCAAATTTAAATTTTACATGTGCATTCTATTTGATGCATTCCAATTTAAAACAAACTCTCTGAACCTGAAGCTGGAATCGGGTAAATTCTGAAAAAGTTTGAAAAGTTTTACACGTTTCGGTGGAAGTTGAAATTTAGTGGTCTATAGCTACTTTACTTTATGATTAGTCAATATGTATTAAAATTCCAATAAATCTAAATTCTCTCCAAAACAAAATTCTATATCAAATTTAATATATAGTAGGCATGCAAGCATCTGCTAACAATACTGAAAGCAAATTGTTCATACATAATTAAACATAAGAATTAAACAGATTGCTTATTTAAGAAAATTGAAAATTATTTAATCCAAAATATTTTCGGTCATTCTTGGGTTTATCGGACAGACCATTCACATTCGTACACTACGGCTGGCTTCATTAATAAAGTACAGTAATACCTCTGTTTTTGTTGACTTCACTTATTGTCGAATTCAATTTTTTTCCACTAAAAATTTGTCAGTTTTGTCAGCATGCCCACGTAATCTCACTGAAAACAATGGGTGACCCATGAGTTTTCCTACTCAGTGAGACGATGTTTCTTGTTGTGTGAGCATTACTCTGCGCATCTAGCCAAACAATTCTATTGCTTTCCTTCCCTTTTAGCTCCATGATGGGAAGTGCCATGTTAAATGTTCATTTATTCTTTACATTAGTCTTCTATATTAATTTCTTACCGTTTTTAGTATTAAACAGTATAGGTAATCTCTATAAAATGTACTTTGATATATATTTTGGAGTGTCTAGAACAAATTAATTGGATTTATATTAATTCATACGGAAATAATTGCCTCGGTTTTCGTCGGTTTCAGATTTCGCCAATTGTCTTCAGACAGATTATCGACGAAAACCGAGGCATCACTGTATTTTACTTAACTTTTGATTTCAACACGGCACAAATTTATACTCCAAACTTTGTTAACTTTCAGTGTTTATGTATGTATTGATATAATGTAGTTATACACATAAATACTGTACTTATGCAGTGTAATTCAATGTTAATGGTAGGCCCTACTCATTGGTATCCTTCTTTCCTGAAAAAAATACTTTTATAACCTGAAAACTTTAAATAATAATCAGTTTATCATTCTAACCTAGAACCTAGAGCTTTTTTGCTCTAGCTTCAACCTAAGACCTTCCTCGTTATCGTTAACTCTATCTACGAATTCAGCNTTGAATACCAAGATACCACCATATTTCATTCATCATTTTTATACATGAAGTAATCATTCATAGGTAAGTTTAATAACACCTAAAAATGTTTAAATAAAGTTTACTAAATGCAAAGATTAATTAAATTAATCTATAAAAAGAAAACACAGCGAAAATCATAAGGACTAAAGTCTAAAAGCAATGACGGCCTGGTTGATAAGAAAGTTAATGCAATTTTTTTCTTCCTTGTCCTATTGGTTTTTGTTAAAATAAACCCAAAAAGCACAAAATAATTTGAAAATTTTGATATTTTAGTTAATTAAAATCTGTGAGCAAATTTGAGATGACACACGCTCTTGAATATATATATAGAAAAAAAAAATACAGTAGAACCTCCATTATCCGGATTGTTAAAAATAAACAAAAATTTTACGAATTTGCTGATTTGCAATTGGCGAATTACGACAGTTTATGTACATGATGGAATGCATAACTTTTTTTGTTTCAACAACGTCTCATCCAGCACAGTGGTCGTAAACTCTTAAATATATTTTACGTATTAATAAAAATATAACTTGACATATGTATTTATAAATAATTTATATTCAAATTATATCATTTCTATGACCAAGGGCGGTGTAAGGCATGGATGACGTGGGCCACCGCCTATGCCTTGCGGTCCGAAGGGCCTCGCGCCTCGAAGGTTTACACATTACTTAAAAGCCGTGAATGCGACGAAAAAATTTTACTTGTCATAATATGATAAATTGTTTGTCAAATTTTTATTCATAAAAATGCAGTATCAACTGCTTTTTATTTTATAAAATCCGTCTTAAAGGATCTTTGAAGATTGGTTCAAAACTAAATGGGTTCCAGAAGTGAGAGATTTTTTGAAAAGTAAGGGGTTACAACAGAAAGCAGTGCTGTTATTAGATAATGTTCCATCTCACCCAAATGAAAGCATATTGAAAACATACAATGGTCATAGGGTTTCAAAATTTTTATCAGCTAATATTACATCTTTAATTCAACCCCTTGGGTTGAATTAAAGATGTAATATTAGCTGGATCAAGGGGTTATCTCATTAATGAAATGACATTATTGCAATGACCTTATTAAAAGCCTTTGCAATGAAGGTGATTGTTTGATTAAATTTTGGAAAAAAATGACAATACTGGATGCGATACATGGTGTAACTCAATCTTGGAACAAAATAAAGCCAATAACACTCGTTCGATTGTGGAGGAAAATTCTACCAAATGTAGAAGGTGATTTTTTGGATTCTATTGAGCCCAAGACAAGTGAAATAGTATCTGAAATAAGTGAGATATGTGCAAATTTACATGGCTTTGAAAATGTTGATAGAGAAAATATTGAAGAATGGTTAGAACATGATTCATGTGATGATGGTTTTCAAATAATGAGTGACATGGATATTATTTCCAATCTCATTCAACCCGAAAAGCAAGAGAATGAAGTTGAAAGTGGAGAAGAAGAAATTATCAATCACATTAGTCACAACATGGCCCTGAATTCTGTTGACACTTTGTTGGAGTACATCGACCAATGGGAATTCGAATATAACGACATAATAGCTCTTAGAAAAATTCGAACTGATATTAAAAAATCATTAAAAGATTCCTGCAAACAAACCAAAATCACAGATTTTCGTAATAATAATGAGCATTAAACATGCTCAAATAATTGTCTGCCTTAGAAATGTATAATATGTTGTATTTTAGAAGTAAATAATTAGTTCGGATTATCCGTGCCACCTCTCTCTACCATTAGCCCGGAAAATTGGGAGTTTACTATAATTATGTTATTCAGAAAAAATATGACTACATTTTAAATTCTGTAAACATTGTGAACATGAAAAAATATAAATTTATATTTTCAAACAAATTCTAATCTGATAATGTTAAATTTTTTCATTAAAAAAAAACAGAAAAGGCTCTTAGAAATCCTGTGCAACATAACATTAAAAGGAAAAAGAAAAATTGAAGAACAATGAGATGAAAAGAATATATATATAAAAGGCCAAGAACTTTCAAACTAACATTTACAAATGGAATTTCATTGCCATGGAGACCATCATAGCAGATTAAAAAAAGTAAATAAATAATAATGTTTCCATGGTAATAATAGAATGCTATAATAATAATTACATTTATATAAATATAAGTTATTAATATAACATGCATTCCACTGTTACTATAAAACTATCCTCTTATAAACTGATATATCAATTTTCATTACAAAAAATTCTTTTCATTAACATCCCTAATGATAAATGTTACAATTCAAAAGCATTTGGACTTTGTTTTTTGAAAAATTTTCATCTCCATTAAAACAGTTTTTATTTCTGTGCGAGCACAATTATCTGGTTAAAAGAACAGTTTAATATATTGAAACAAAATCCACTCAAATGAGAATAATATATTAGATAAAAAATTCATTGAAGAAATTAATGAATTTCAATTATATACTTCTTACCTGTTTCATTTAATAAAACAAATTTGTATAAAACTTTCATAAAAAAGAAAAATACTAAACTGCTATTTTATATAATAAGAATGTAAATTATATTTTGATATTTAGCTCTTTAATATTAAATTAATTTTTCTCTTTGAATTCTAGAAAGTTTTAAAATGAATCATAAGTTATTAATATATTTTATATGTATATAATGATACTATTTTTCTTGAAGATGTTCAGATCTTTAACATTGTTACGTTATCAAAACATTACATTAAGATTTAAAATACTTAACTTTTGTTACATAATTTAACAAATAAATTAAACAATTTGTAAGAAAAGAATGTCAATACATTATTATTTATTAGAGTAAGAAGTAGATGTATATAGTATGTTAGTAATTATTTTTTTAAATGCAATGATATTGCAAGAATTTTGCAATATCTATTATATATGATGAATAATTTTGATTTTCTAACAAGTTCCTCGTTAGAAAATCAAAATTATGATATTCAATATTAGCTCAGTTCCCTCAAAGAGAAACAGAATTGATTTATCAAAATTTAGAATATAATTTAATTAGAAAAAAATAAAGAATGAGTTCCTTTGAATTTAATTATCTAAACAACTCCAAATTCATAAAATGGTAAGAATTTTCAATCAAATTTTAAGATCTTTTTCAAAAGTCAATTTTTATAATGCTTATTTATACATATTTTTGCCATTCCTTCTTCAAGAATGATTGGAAATAGACAAAATTTCTACAACTTGTACTATTTATGAACAGTTCATACATTTACAGAACTTCACTATATTCAGATTATTATTATTATTACAAAAATAATCCTTCATCAAACCCTTTAACCAGTATTAAACAAGAGTAAAATTACATGCAAACGTTTTCAGATCCCTCCCTGGGTCCTTTCTCAAGCAACTAATTTTACTCTTGTTTAATACCGGTTAAAGGGTTTGATGAGGGATTATTTTTGTATTTTAATCTGGTATTTAAAGATTCTTTATTTATTATTATTATTTATTCATTCTCTCTTTTAAATATTTTGGCAGCACCTCTCATTTTGCTTCTTGAGGCAGTCACCTTATTGCCTCACCCATCAAACCAGCCCTATATATAACAAAATGTACTTCTCTATCACTAAAAACATAATGTCTTATATTGGCTCATTCAAATTTAAATTTTACATGTGCATTCTATTTGATGCATTCCAATTTAAAACAAACTCTCTGAACCTGAAGCTGGAATCGGGTAAATTCTGAAAAAGTTTGAAAAGTTTTACACGTTTCGGTGGAAGTTGAAATTTAGTGGTCTATAGCTACTTTACTTTATGATTAGTCAATATGTATTAAAATTCCAATAAATCTAAATTCTCTCCAAAACAAAATTCTATATCAAATTTAATATATAGTAGGCATGCAAGCATCTGCTAACAATACTCAATGCAAATTGTTCATACATAATTAAACATAAGAATTAAACAGATTGCTTATTTAAGAAAATTGAAAATTATTTAATCCAAAATATTTTCGGTCATTCTTGGGTTTATCGGACAGACCATTCACATTCGTACACTACGGCTGGCTTCATTAATAAAGTACAGTAATACCTCTGTTTTTGTTGACTTCACTTATTGTCGAATTCAATTTTTTTCCACTAAAAATTTGTCAGTTTTGTCAGCATGCCCACGTAATCTCACTGAAAACAATGGGTGACCCATGAGTTTTCCTACTCAGTGTGACGATGTTTCTTGTTGTGTGAGCATTACTCTGCGCATCTAGCCAAACAATTCTATTGCTTTCCTTCCCTTTTAGCTCCATGATGGGAAGTGCCATGTTAAATGTTCATTTATTCTTTACATTAGTCTTCTATATTAATTTCTTACCGTTTTTAGTATTAAACAGTATAGGTAATCTCTATAAAATGTACTTTGATATATATTTTGGAGTGTCTAGAACAAATTAATTGGATTTATATTAATTCATACGGAAATAATTGCCTCGGTTTTCGTCGGTTTCAGATTTCGCCAATTGTCTTCAGACAGATTATCGACGAAAACCGAGGCATCACTGTATTTTACTTAACTTTTGATTTCAACACGGCACAAATTTATACTCCAAACTTTGTTAACTTTCAGTGTTTATGTATGTATTGATATAATGTAGTTATACACATAAATACTGTACTTATGCAGTGTAATTCAATGTTAATGGTAGGCCCTACTCATTGGTATCCTTCTTTCCTGAAAAAAATACTTTTATAACCTGAAAACTTTAAATAATAATCAGTTTATCATTCTAAATTATAAAAAGATAATTTCTATTATTTTTATAAAGTGTAAATCACTTCAGTACATTATATTTTCAAAATGTTTGTCACATAAACAGTGACCACAACTTAAAAACATTTTAATATTTTACTAACCTTTTTTCATCATAATTATGTTCTGTGTAACCATTTTATCGGATGCTAACAACACAAAATCATCGAACGTAATTCCTATAAGGCATTCCATTATCGAAATAATTTAAATCTAGAAAATTTCGGCTCGATCCTCTAAACACAGAAGTAACGTGACTTGCAGAAAACACTACGCCAAATACGGCCTACAGATGTCGCTAACCGAAACAAACGTTTTATTAATTAAAATATTTAAAAATTTCTCTATTTTTAATTCTCAAAATAAACTAATTATTAATTTATATTTTAATTAACCGATAATTATATAAATTTTACCTTATAAAATTCTTTAGTAACCGTTTATCAGATTATATTCGATAAGAAAATTAATTTTTAAGACCGAGTAAATGAATTAATTATTTTAATTAAATAATTATAATAACGTAAAAAATAATAATTTATAAATAATTAAATTAAAATGTAATAAATTTTTAAAATAAAAATAATATTTGAAATCGACGAATTGACTCGTCGTATAAAAGCGAATGGTGTTACCGGTTTCATAGAGATCTTTCGAAGTCGGAGGTGGCCAGTTTTCGTCTTACGTGATAATTCAAATATATTTAGCGTAAGTTTTCCTTTATTATTAAATAAATTTAATAATTATATATTAAATTTAAACATAATTAAAACATTTATGTTTATTAAACCGCTCGAAAAACAATATAAATCCAATTTAAGCCTAAAATGGCGCTTTTAGAATGATCTAATTTCGATGACATAAAAAAAAAAAAGGATTACTTAATTAGGTAAAAATTAAATTGATTTAACATCTTAATAAGGTCATTTCGGATTCACTCAATAAGAATTTTACTTAATTCATACCGTATGTATTCTATAGTTATAGTAATGAGTGTATGAAGTCATTTGCCGCTATTGATTAAGGTTAAAGAATGGTAGAAGTTACTTTTAGGTGAATTGTATATATAAATGTATATGCTCCAATCAACTAAAAGTAATCTCTACCATTAAATGTGTTATTTATTATAGACTAGTAGAATAGTATACAAAATGATTATGTATAATAATTTTTTTTCATAAGTTTCAGGATATGTTTATATTTTATATATGAAAATGTATATTAGTTAAGTATATATCAAGATATATAAATTATTATATACTTAATACATATCAAAGGATCAATATATTGAAAAATGATGTTTAGAAAGGAATTTAGAGAAAAATCAATTTTTTTTACTTTTTTGTTTAACTTAATACAGTGGTACCTCAGGTTACGAACGCCCCAGGATACGAAATTTTCAGGATACGACATGAAATTCGTACATATTTTTGCTCCACGATACGAACAAAAACTCACCATACGACGTTACATTAGTTCGCATTTTTCATTTGTTTTTCTTACTACAGTTATTTTTTTAAATGTATTACTTGGCTTTAATTTGAGTATGTTTTTCGCGTTGGAACGAATTATTTGGTTTTACATGTAATCGTATGGGAAAAGATGATCCACCTTACGACATTTTCATGATACGATCTCAGTTTCGGAACGGATTAATTTCGTATCCTGAGGTACCACTGTATACTTTATCTTATTAAATTCTATTTAAATTATAATTTTGATGATGATATGTTTTGTTTAATGAAATATTCTTATGTTCAAATATGTTTCTAATTTGAAGATTTTGTTTTTATCGTCGTAATTCTTAAAGAAGTTAAAATTTTATGTAATATTTTCTTCTTTAAGAATCTTCTTTAGAAAAGACTGTTTTTTTAGCATGATTTTAATATCTAAAAGCTAAAATTTTATTGAAATTTATTTTAAATTGTGGGTTTTTCTTTTATTTATTTATTTTTTTCTTTTATGTCAATCATCAGCACTTAGTCTGGTAGAGAAGATGAATAAATCTGTCAGTGTTAATATACTCTATTTATTTACAGAAAAATTAAATAAATAAATAAATAAATAAATAAATATAAAACATTCTGGAAAAGGGAGATGACGACAAAATTAAAAATTGTTGCATTTCGTGGAGTATTGTGTATTTTCTTTTGTTTTACGTTTCTAAGATGTGTATGTACATATAAATATGCATTTTTAAAATACTAGATATAAACGGGTATGTTTTTTTAATTTAATTTGCAAAATAGATGTGTGGTAAGACATTAGCCTACTGCCATGGAGATTGACTTAAAATCAATTCGGGTCTTCATAATTTATGACAGGTAGTATGGATTGAAGTGTTAGCTATCCGAGCTGGACAACCTCATTTCAGGTTGAACCTATTTTAAATGAATGGAATTTTGATCTGAGTGATAGTTTTAATGCCCTGGTTATGTTGTTGACAAATCAAAATTAAGAGTAATTGGACAGTAGAATGAAATAATTATTATAATTATATGATATGATGAAATGATTAAAAAAAATCATATAATCCTGTTTTTAAATGCATGTTTACACAATATTTTTATTATTTAAAATTAAGTGTCTCCATTTAATTCTAGATATTTTAAAAACAGCTAGTAAAGATGAAATTGAGTTGAAAAATAAATCCCCTGCAATTCCAATCCAAATAATTATAATTGAAACGTTAAAAGCAAAATTTCTCTGCCTATAGAAGCTCCTCTTAGCTTCTATATAATGGAATGTGCAAATAATTTTGATTCTTGCAGAATTAGACAAAACCATTCTGTAATAATAATTTTCTTTTTTTTTATTATTTTTTTTAATTTGAAATAATTCATGATTATGATAAATGTGTATCTTTCTATTTTGATGTTATTTTTCTTTCCTTTAGAATACATTAATTTTTTCTGAAAAATAAGCTTATAATTATATTTAAATACTTTTGAAATTAATATTATTCAATATTGATGTGGAAATTTTAATTTGAAAAAAAAATATATATGTATACTATATTTTGAAATAACATCTTGAGTTTTCCCAAACAGATTGTGTTTAGTAAATTGGATATTGATAAAATTGTTCTATTTTACATTTTTGTGAAACTATATGGATACAGTTTCATTAGAGTGAGAATGCATTTTTGACATTTTGGAATTTGGCCAGGCCTGCATGATATATGTGGACAATTTAGTCATCACAGTTTAAAATTATTCTTTTATTACTTTCAGTTGTATTTTGTATCAAATATTTATTTATGATTCATTATCGGTCTGTATAAAATGTAAATAATCATACTCTTATCATTAGTTATATAGATTGGTTCAATGATTGAAGTAATTCTTATAGAATAAATTGAGTTTAAGTCAAATTTTTAATTATATTGATAATGCAATAAATTTATGTAAATTATAGTTAAGTATTTTGCTTTTAATGCATAAGTCTTTCATTTTGTAACATTATTGTACTTAAATTTTAATGTTCTGGTCTTGTTTAGCTATGAACAGAAAACATACTCGGCAAATTAATAATCAAAATAATCAACACCTAATCCGTTGCCGAGAGAGTGTTCTATTCTTTGAGGTTATTCCATATTTGTTTTTTTCAACTTGAAGATGATCTATGGAGTAGATCGAAAACGTTCGTTTTTTTTTAAAGTAAACTCCCTCGGCAACGGATTAGATGTTGATTATTTTGATTTTGCTTGTTTAGCTAGCTGTTTTCTTAAAATTTGCTTGTGATTCAGTTCTAGGTTTGATGATTATTATTGTTGGATTATAATAACTGCTTGAATGAATGAATCAACTATTAGCTAAGAATTAACATATTAACTGCCACTATTGAAAAACTTTGTTCCCTTGGCCATTCTTTTTTCTATAGATTTGTTCTTTTCATATCAGAAAATCCAAATGTGTTCTTTAAATTGTATTTCTTTTTTAATATTTATGCTAATTTTTGAATGCTTTTTGTTTGAGGGATATATATTATATACTTCAAGGCTTAGATGAATGAATTTACATGTACAGACCATGAATTGCAGTTTGGTACAAGTTTGTTGTGTGTTATTTCTTAAACTACATCTACAGAATGCTAAGGTACTACTGGTAGTCCACAGAGCATATTGTATAATTAGTCACTGAGGCACAAACCTTGTACCTTGAAGAACCAGGGGAAATTTTTAGCAAGTGGTACATCATGGCATATTATATCATGGCTATGCATTAAATTATAAATGATTGTTGGGACGAGATTTAATTTAAATGTCTTTTTTTTTTCCTCTCAATATTTTTGTTGGAAATAAATGGAAAGGACTGAAAATCAGTTTAAAACAAGACATCCTTATACTAGTTGTGTTCCAATATTTAAAAATTAATATTTTAAATCTAGTAATATGCACAAGTATTAAAAAGACTTCTATGAAGATTCAAGTAAACAAAAATTATCAGAAATTCTTACAAAAATTTTTTAATCAGTCTTTCAAAATATAAATTCAAATTAAGTTTTAATCTTATTTATTCAGTGTATTTGTAGATACTCTCCTAAAAATTAGATACTTTGATAATCAGATTTTTAGGAGAGGCTCTATAAATATTTCTTCATTGCAATAAAATTAATAAATTTAACTACTGAAAATAATTTATTTTTAAAATGCTGCACAATAATTCATAGCATAAGTCTTTTGAACATTATTATTTTCATGTATTTAATAATTAAATATAAAAATCAAATTAATGAAATCAATAAGAAAGTAATACAATGAATAAGACAGAAAAGCATTGCCAATGCTTTCCTATATCACTACATTCATCACATGACTATTTTATAACAAGATGATTGAGAAATTTTATATAAAAATGATGTCAAAGTTTGCATATTGTTTAATACTAGACAAGAATATACTTTTTAACTGTATAATCAACTTAAGCGTTTTGGCAACAAAGTTTTTTTCAACTGAAGCAGGTGAGCTCAACTATAAGTGTATAAAGTTTTCAATTGCTGTTATAGCCACAACTGTTTTTCAAAGTTTGTTTTGTTAAGTTTATCAAATATCAGAGATAGGTGTTAGTATATGTAGAAAATCATGTATAAAATATTTTTTAATGTTTGATCTTCTATTGATTCACTCTTTTGAATAGCGTAAATACTTTAATAGTCAATTGTCACTTAATATTAAAAAATCATTTTGTATAACCTTATCTCACCTATTTCTGTGTTATGACAAAAAATGTAATCATCTATTTAATTCTATTGTATATTTTATAAATTAAAATAGCAATATAACATATTGATATAATAAAACAGAATATTGTATTGTAATGAAGATTTATAAATCAAATGACAAATATCAATAAAATTATTAGTAATAATAAGAATATTCTCCCTATAACAAGAATTTATTACTTTTTTATATAGTATTTTAACATTGGAGTGTTATTATTGACATAAATATAACCAATATAAATTATAATTAATCAATTTAAATTAGATTACTTAATAATATTTTTGATACATGAAAGTGATATTTACTCTTTAATATTAGTCATTAGATTTATCTTTGTGGTAGTTAAAGAATGAATACCCAATTTAATAAATATATATAAAACATATAAAAGCCCCGATAATAATAATAAAACCAATTGATTGCCAGATTAAATCAGGCTACATTACAACTACTATTAATAATTAAATACCGAGTAATTTTGCACTTGTAATAGGCATTAGGTGCCATCTCTTATTAAATTTAATAATTAATTTAATATTTAATAAATTTTATAAAATTCTGGAAGAAAAGAATTTGTCCAGGCAGGACTCAAACCCGCAACGGCTGCTTATGTGGATGCATTTCTGGTTATGCTACACAGACCTCCATCTAATCTTGCTTCCAGACATTTAATTTAGATATAACCAACTAGTTACTCATGGTGCTGACTAAATTATTTAATAAAATTTATAATTATTAAATATAATAAGAGATGGTGCCTAACATCTACCTCTAGTGACAAATTACTTGGTATTTAATTATTAATAGTAGCAGTAATATAGCCTGATTTAATCTGGCAAATGTTTTGCCTTAAAGATTAAAAAAAAATTCTAAATTGTTAGTTTCAATCTTTAATATTTCAGAGATAAGATCCTTAATTTTAAGATGTATTTCATTATTGTATTGTATAACTAGAATACTCATGTTGCATGCATTCTAATGATGTAATTTTTAACTTTATTGATTTTTACTGTCTACTGACAATTGATTTGCCTAAGTCAAACTAATAAGGAAGAAATTTTATTTCAAAACTTTAGCTTGCAATAAATATTTTATTGAATAGAGAATATTTTATTAATTTTTTTTTCCCAAGTTTTTATCAAGGATTACTTTCAATTGAACCTTGATTTAAAAAAATAATTTTACAGTTGACTTACCCCCTATAACACTGTTGATAATTCCGTGTTATGTGATTTCCATGTTGTAAGAGTCACTTAGATTTTACAAATACGTGAGCCATTCACTGTCCAGCACACGTATTTGTAAAATCTAAGTGAGACTCGTACAACATGGAATTAATATAACACGGAATTATCAACAGTGTTTATAGTGGGGTCAACTGTGTATACTGTCTTTTCTGGCATATAAAACGCTTCTCTAAAAATTTCTCAAAGCCAGTGTCTTATGTGCCGAAAGCTGATTAAGGTTGACATTTTAGAAGTGCGTGAATGGTTTTAAAACCTTACAGAATGTAACAAAATCAGATTGGTAATGCCACATTTCTTAAATAACTTAAGTACCATGATAATACTGAACGTGATTTTGCTGTTTCAAAAAAAAGCAATGACACTGATTGAAATACAGAAGATATTTCAGATTTGTCCAACTTTGAAGATGAGGATAAAGATTAAAAATGTTGTTATAATTTTGATTTTTTTTCTCCTTGATAGGTGATTGTTATCAATCAATTCATATTATTATTGGAAAAAAGTTATACATTGTTGAAAATAAAATTTTTTTTCTCCTTAAACAATTACATCTTACTCACCAGAAAATATAGTAAAATTTTAAATTGGAATATTTTATTTCTTGAATTTTTAATGATGCTTTATTCAAACTTATTTTTTTAATACACACTTATATTCTTCAAAGGTGATTGTCCTATTTCTAGGCTAAATGAAATAAAATTATTGATAAAACTATTTTAACAAGTGATGAATGGATTTTCTTCTTCTCACTACATTATATAATTTTTATTTTTTTCTTAATATCAAAATAAGTCAATATCAATTTTGAATTTTTAATTATTTCTTAAAATGTCCTCTTTTTTAAAAAATACTTTTGACTATTTTTTTAAACTATATTTACTGTGTGTAACTAATAATAATCGTCTGGGACTGTTCATAAAGCTCTTAATCATTTGTCTGGGGCACATACTCTTTCATTGCAGTTGTATGCCTGATTTCAATGCATATAAAAAGAATAAAAAGTCTAATTAAAAAAAAAATTATATTAAAATTCAAAATCAAATAGTTTTAATAACTTAAACCATCAAAATATTTTATATGTTACACATGAGATACCTATATATTATAGTACTTGTGTTCTGAAAAGTACTGTTATGCAAATCTGTGCTATGTAAAACAAAGGACTAATGTAAAACACAGGTTTAGGTTTCAAAAGTTAGTGACAGAAAAGAATAGTATACTTTTGCTAAGAGAAATATGTGTTTGTTAAAGCAATCAATAAACATGTAATACAGTACATTTAATTTGTGATTTAGTGTTAATATTAATTTTAGTTATACAAGGGCATTCTTTTTTTTATGAAGTATTGTTGTCAACTCAGCTTTTTTGTTGATCTTGGTCAGAAATATCAGCAACGACTTCATTTTTCTTATTTTTTCATAAAATTTTTATGGATGACAAAATAATGTTATTAATCGAAAATTTGTTCTAGGGCCCTTGTTTGTTCCATCAAGTACTGACTGATTTTTCTCCCAACTTTGTTTTGGAATACTGAATTGTTTGAGATGGGAACATTTAGAGTACTGAGATACCACCATATTTTGTTCATCATTTCTATGAATGATTACTTACTTACCTACAGTTAAAAAAAATTTAATAACATTGACCTAAAAATGTTTAAATCTTATTTAGAATACTTTATTTAATCTATAAAACCAAAACACAGTGAGTCTTAAAGGCTAATGTCTGAAAGCAATGTCAACATTTCCTGTTTGATAGGAAAGTACAATTTTTTTTTTCTTTCTTGTCCTAGCTATCAGTTTTCATTAAAGTAAACCTGACAAAAGGCAGAAAACAAATTTTAAAAATTTTAATATTGTAAAATCCATGGGCAAATTTGAGATGACACGTGCTTACTTGAATTTAAAAATATTGAATAACGGAGTTTGCACTTAATTGTGAAATTTTGTACAAATTCTCAAACCATGTTAGAGCTGAATCAGAAACTGTGATATTCCCAATTTTCTAACTGTTAAATCAGAACAGTGTTGAACTGTCGTGTTGTACGAGAGATGCCTCTAATTAAATCTTGCTGTTATTTTTATGTAATAATGTTCTTGAAAAACTAATTATCACTAATTTTCTGTCTTTTGTATTTTCTGTATTTTAAATAATTTAATTCATTTGAGAAGAATCAAAAAATATCTTAGCAAAGATATATATTTTGTTAATTTCAGTTATAGGACTTGAAAAATTACTTTGAACAAAATTTTAGGATAAGAGTATTTTTCCATCTTAAATTTAAAAATATTCAGCAAAGAAGTTTTAATTTAGATTCCAAAAGTCAATTCTAATATTCAATTGGTGGGACATTATTGCTTGAATGCATTGGTGTGTTTTTGCTTGAAATTGGAATGTGAATTAGTATGCTTTGTTTTTAAAACTGAATATTAAATTTATGTTTGTGAATGGAAGAATTGATATTTTTGTCCAATATTAACTGTTAAGTTTGTTTTAGCCTTCTTTTAATGTTGTAGAATTAAATATTTTTGAAAATAATACTTAAAGTTTGATGATGATTGTGTGTTTATTAGCTGTACTATAATTAATAATTAAATATTTTAAATTCAGATCTTTAGAAGATGTCTGAATTAACTTGTGTAAATGTCTATGCAACAAGTGCTACTGCTGAAAATCTAAGTCGCCATGAAATGCTTGGTTGGGTAAATGATTGTTTACAGACTAATTATGGAAAAATTGAAGAATTGTGTACAGGTATGATTTTATACTTAATAACATATTTTCCTATTATTAAATCAATATTTTATAAAAAATTTTAATTTACAGGTGCAGCATACTGTCAGTTCATGGATATGCTTTTTCCTGGTTTGTAATATTTCTGTTTATATATATATAAAATTGCAAATAATGTTTGTAAATTAGGGAAAATTTTTAGTTTATTTAGTTAAAATTAAACATTTGAATTTCTTCAAAAAAAAGGTAACTATAATACTTATCTTGAGTGTAAACATGAAATTAATCAGTAAATTATCTCAAACTAATAGAACAACTGCAGTTATCAAATAACATGCTACTTGGTATTTCAAACTACCTCTCTAAAATTAACTGAAATTTAAAAAGAAAATTGAAGCTCTTTTTTATAATAGTAAAATTTTATGAATTGTTTTTGATTAGATACTGAGAAATTTATGTAACATCTTCATGTTTTGGTTCACATAATATATATTTATTATTCTCAAAATTCTTTGTGATCATCTTTTGGGCTTAAGTAAACAACTAGCCTAGTAGTTTAAGGTCATTGAAGAAAAGACATTGGAGAAAGGTCATTGAAGAAAAGGACAAGTATTCTTAAAGTTATCGACAAAAATTTGATATTATAGAAGTCTTAACATTTGTAGAAAAGTTATTTTTCAATATTTATTCAAATTATTTTTTAGTATTATATTCTGTTGTGCAAATTAACAACTATAGAAAGAGGTCGAGAGGGACCAGGAAAGATAACTGGGATTTTATTCTTTCATTTTTATTATTTTTTTTAAATAAAAAAATTTTTATAAAGCAATAATAAACTCAAACCTACAAAAATTTTTTAATCATAATGCACACTATAATTTCACTAAGATGGCTTTTCTAATTTTTTTGTTGTAAGCTAGTGCTATATTTTTTTGAATACTACATGTAGGGTATTTGGAATTTTCATTTATTTGTATGCATGTTTTTTACTTATACTACTGTTTATCTACCCTCATGAGATTAACTAGAAACAAGCGTATTCAAGGAACATGACTTTAGGAAATTACTTCGTTGGTTACTTGATCTAAATCATAAATATTTTGTCGAGATAAAATCTTATAGATTACCTTGCTACCAAATTCAGTTCTTTGACATTTACTTGTATTTTTCTGCTATCTTAAATCTTTTAAAAATTAATATATATTCAGAATTTAAAAAATTATATATTTTATACTATTATTTAAGTAATTGAAGAATGAAGCTAAATTAATATTGCTTTTTAGTGCCATTTTTATTTATATTTAACAAAATCTTGGCTATTTTGAAATGGTCAAAATGAAACTATATTATTATTCTAAAATCTTTCAGAAACACCAATTTTTTGGTCTTGATTCAAAATTTTTCATCAAAGTTTTGATTTTGATATGAATGTAAAAAATGTTATCAATTTTGGTATATTATATTGGTCTTATCCTTTGCAAAAGTTTTTCTTTTTCTCAGTGATAACATCAGTGATGTCAATTTTTTTTTATTTAGTGATGGTATTTTTCTCCTTACTTTTTCATACAGAAAAAAAATCTGCAGATTATTTTTATTCTTAGACATTAAATAATTATAAAAGTTTGAGCAGGTTTTTAATTAATTGATGTGCATGTAATGTAATCTTTTTCTAAAAGTTTAAAAAAAAACCTTCTGTTTTCTAGTATTATTAGATAAGATTATTTATTATTCTAAAATGTCTTTTCAGAAACACCAATATTATATTGTCATGTTTACTTTTTCAATTTTTAAAATAGTGAAGTCATACGTTTGTTTTTGATGACAAATGAGTTATAATTTCATCTCTTTAGATGCAGTATCATAACTCAAACTTTTAATATAATTTATTTTCTCTAAACAATAATTATTATAGCATATAATCACTGTTTTCAAGAATATCATTTGTATTCATTTTGAAAATAAAGTATGTTATAAAACACAGCAAACAGAGCTTGATTTTCAGAATGCATTTATACTCAATTTTTTAATGAAAGAACAATGTTTAATATTGTTTTATACTGGTTTTTTTTTCTGTAATACTTTTTATAGACATGTCAATTTGTTAAACATTAATCATCAGGATAATCAACTTTGGACTTTATATAGATACAGATAGATAAAGTGAATGTAGAAAAAGCTTGACATGTAGCATGTCAAGTTTACAATGAAAAAATATACCGTATTGCATATAAGACGACCTAACACGTAGGATTAGGTTTGACTTTAAAGATCAAAATAAAGAAAATTTAGATTTATTAATGCAGTTCTAATTTGATTTCATCTAATCACAAGTAAAATATTAAATGTAAATGCACACATTGTCCTGCAAAAATTACTTTTAAGAAAAAATCTTGTAAAATTGACAACATAATTTGTTCATGTAAAGCTGGAAAATCAGGAACCTTTTCCCCCCAATTTTTAAGTCAAATCCATTCTCGATCGATTACACTTATGAGTTTCTTTGAATTCTGATTTCTGAATAATTGTCAGTTTTCACCTGGGAATGGATTAAAGCTTTTATCGGACTTCCGTGTGATTTCTGGAATTCAATTCAAAATCAAAGCTTTTGAATTGAACAGAGATGAACAGATGACTGGGGAATTTATAGCTCTACATTTTTTTCAAATTTCAGCCCAATAAATGTACTGCAGTAACTGAGTGGATAAAACCACTGAACACTGTTAGTCAGTTGATTGTACATTGCCAACAGACTGGCCATGTAGAGATTTTTGGGTTTTCTTTGCATTAGTAACACTTCAATTGGAGTCAACTTTACATAAATGTCTTTCCAGGATGCATCCTCCTTGGCAGATCACTTACATGTTAAATTGCTGTAAGCAATTCGAATAATTTTTCTATAAATGTGATATTTACAAGGACATGTTTAACTACCAGGAAATCTGGACATCCTGCTCCTTTCCTTGATTTCATCTCCCCTTAGTAACTTGTAAATCCATTGCCACAAACTTCTTTCAATGATACTGTTACTGCTTAACATGACCTAATGTTCAGCCAAATTAGTGTACAGTACGTGCAATGATTTTAAGGCACAAAGTAAGCTGGAAATTTATGCTGATATTTATTTTTCTTATTTATTATCATAGTCACATTGCTTCATTCAAAATTTTCAGTAGTCTGTGTGCACTTCATTCACATGTTGAGTCTTACTCTCAAATCTGCTTCCAGTATGCTTATGCCACAATTTTCAAAAGTTTCTTTTACTTAGATGGTTTTTGCTAAGCTTTACTTTTTCAATTTGGTTTTACCAGTTTGTATACAGGATTACATAAAAGCAATTATTCTTGCATTTTTACAAGATTTTTTTTATTTATTTAAACAAGTTATATGAAGTCTTTTGAATGTTAAGGTTAGCAACTTCGATTACATGTAGGGCCATCTTAACCTATCCAACATGAATCACTTTTTAAATATTAATAATAGACCAGTATTAAGTACCATCCTCTCTTCTGGAAGGAGGTCAGTGACTACTTTAAGTCAAATTTACTTCAGCCTTCATCTGCAACAGCCCCTTCCTCCTACTGGACTAAGCAGTATGGTGGCATTTGAATAGGAAAATTACATAGTATGAGGTTACCAGCCTGCACAATATATGATTTAAGTGGTTTTCGAGGGTACCAAGTTTAAATATTTGGTCTGTTTTTCGCAAAATTTGATTCGTTGGTAGATCACCATTTGATATTCAGCTGTGAATGAAACAGTTTGTTTTTTTTCTAATGTTAGCACTATCTTAAAAAATTTAAGATATTGTATTTTCAATTGGTGTCTACTTGACCAATGAAATTGTCATTTCATACTATCCAAGTATCATGATAAACATGACAATGGTAGACTGAAATAACCAAACTCTTTATATGTTTTTATTTTAATATTTGTTATACTATTTGATTTTATATAACTATAAAGGTTATCTTACATAAGGGTTTATCGCACCAAGTGACCAGTCTAACACATTTTAATTAAAAATGTTCTACTACTACTATTATTCGGTATTACAGCCCAATCTTGATGATCTTCTGTATGTGTCCTCCATTCACCAACCCCCATCTTCCTCAGTTTATCCTCCACACATCCAGCTATTGCTTCCATGGTCTTTCTCTACATCTCTTGCCACCTGGATTTCCTATATAGATCTTGGCAGCTGTCATCTGACATTTGTCTCAACATGTCCCTATCTTCTCAGTCTGTTATTATTTATTTCCACAACTATATCAGTATAACCGTACAGTTATACCAATTCATTATTTTTCTGCATCCTCCATTGCCCTGCCTCACACACTGTCCCAAATATCTTTCTTAGAGTTTTCCTCTCCTATCTTCTCAAGAGTTCCTCCACAGCCACAGTCATTGTCCATGTTTCTGAACCATACATCACCACCAGTCTAATAATTGCAATAAACAGCCGCCTTCAATCTTCTACACAGGCTACGGGGTTTAAGAATTCTAATTGGCCCAGTAAGATTTATTTTCTGCTACAATCCTTGCATTTATCTCTTCTTTTAAGTTATCACTAGTTACCAGTACTCCCAGATGCTTGAATTTCTCTCATCTCACATAGTTGACACCATTTAACTTGATATATTTGTCTTCCCTTGCAGCAACTCTCCTAGACAAAAGCAAGTATGCATTTTACTGTGGTTCACACAAAGCCACAATTCCTCCGCCTCACTTTCCAATTTATCCAATCCTTCCTTCAGCTCTCCCAGGCTACAGGACAGCATACCAACATCATTGGCATAAGCTAAATTTTGGTTAACACAGTTGAACAGATTGCCAGTTGATGATAAGAGGGGTGGAGAGCAATTCACTCTCTCCAGAACTATGCTAAACAGTAGTGTGGCTAACATATTGCCCTCTGCAAACCTTGATTAATTTCAACTACTCTAAGTAGAGAGAAGTAATCTAGTGATTACTTCTCTCTACTTTGATTTGACATTTCACTCTGGTGAGTTATTTGCACCAATCTGATTAATGTAGATGGAAACTCCATATCTATCAGTCTGGTACAAGGACCTCCTTTTCACTGTATCATAAGTCTGCTGAAAATCCACATAGAGCCAGTGAACATCCACATTAAACTCGTAGAACTTTTCCATTATTTGCTTTTTAGTGAAGATGTGATCTGTCATTGATCTACCTGGCCTAAATCCACACTGGTAGTAACTGTCTTTCTTCTACTATTGGAGTTAGCCTCTTTGCCATGACCTTAGCTAAGACCTTAGTACTGTGTATAAGTAAAGACTTAGTACTGTCTCTTCCTCTACCGTACACAATTAAAGAATTTTTAACTTGTGTTAGATTGGTCACTCAGTGTTATAAACCCTTAGGTAAGATAATGTTTGCTGTTATATAAATCAAATGCTATAGTATAATATAATGGAAGGGTTAGAAGTACAAAATAATCTATTAATCTTAATGTTTGTACTTTTTGCTTATACAATGCCGGGCTTACCTGCTAGTACCTAATAAAACCAAAAGGAGTATCAGATGAATAGTTGAATTTCTTTTTTTATCTAGCTTTTTAAGGTTACTTAAGTAATTTGTCCAGAGGTTGGCAGTCTCCATCTCTTGTTAAAATAATTTTATTTCTGATTATTAAATCTAATTTAGAATATTTTGGAAGAAAAGTGAATGATCAGTATTGTTATATCTAAAGTAATTAATTTGTCTGGAAGTAAAATTGGACAGAGGTCTAGGTAGTGTAACTGGCAACATATCTGCATGGTAAGCAGGAGTTGTGAATTTGCTTCCCACTTTGGATGGGATGATTTTTTTTTCTTCTAGAATATTCTAAATTAAATTATTTCTAATTATTAAATTTAACAAGAGATGGTAGCTTAACCATCTACCTGTGTCCAAACTATTTAACCTTAAATAGCTCAATAAGGGAATCTGGCTGCTCATTTGATATTTGAAGTTATTATCTGGTTGGTTGGTTTTTAAAGTTGTCTTCAAACAAATTTATGTTAAGTTTAGATTCTTAGAACTTGCATATATTTTTTACATTGCATTCCCCATGTCTGCGCATGCCAGATTTTTTAAAATTCAACTTATTTTGATTATTTTTTTTTTTTTGTTTTTTTTTTGAATAAAGTCTGTATTAAGAAAATAAATTACTATATTTGTCAGTCATCAAATTTTTTAAGATCTCTGAACTAACTAGCAATTTTCTTGAAAGTTTTTAAAGATATTTTCAAATATTAGAACACTTTTTTTTTTAAATCACAAAGCTAAAATTAAACTTTAATTTTATGAAATTAAATTAGCAATTAATTGTGAAAATCGTAGTTGGGAGATGTCACTTTATATTAAGAGGTTATGGCTCAAGTCAAAATTTTTGTATAATAAACTTGTATTACAAACAGAAATACATGTTTAATGTTTGAACTCCAAGTAAAACACATTGCACTACATGTTTACATTGCACAATGCATTTGAGAGATTTGTTGTAAAATGGATGCACTCAAAAGTGATGAAAATGACCTTCTAAGACAAATAAAGTGTTTATTAAACATTCTATAAATATTTAATAACACTGAATAATTATTTTTTACTTTAATTAGCATTGTCACTCCTACTATACTATATATTAGTATGAAAATTCCAATGAAAACTGCTGTTCTTGAGACATAATTTTGTTGAGGGGGACATGGTGGATATAAAACCATATGGAGATGACAATCCAAAAGCAGCTTGGGAAATTATCTCTAGAAATTAACAAGTGAATTATACTGTTGACAGTAGATGATGCTGTGAAAGAACAAACCTACTTTTACAGTATTATAAGCTGTTATGAACACATCTATAGAAATTTAGTGGACACTTTTTACATTACTTGGAAAAAATTGAATAATTTCTGGATTAAGTCTTTTTTACAATGTTATTCATAAATGCTTAAATAATCATTGTTTTAATAAAATATGCCATAACTTTAACCAAAACACAGAAAAATGCAGAAGTTTATTTTAAACTTCTACTTGCCATGTTCAATGTTTCAAACACCATTGTCAGACTGCTAGGCTTCAGAGATGGCACCGCTAGATGTTTGAAGTTCACATTTTAGAAATGAAAACTTCAGCCGCAATCTCTCTAATGTATGCTTCAGAATATTTTTAATTCTCTTCATTTAGTTTACAGTGAAAATCATGTATAAAAATAATTACAATTACATATCTTATGGCATAAAAGATATGACTTTTGTCCAAAAAAAGAAAAAGAGGGCTGAAAAATTACCCAATGTATAAATACAGGAGCTTGTCTACTTATGAACTTTCAGACTTGCAATTTAACCGTACATCTAAAATTTAAATTTTGCACAGATTGTGATGTTCTCTTGCCACTGGTAGTGTTGAAGTCAGTTTTTGGCCAGTAATAAATAAATTTTTAAAAATGTGAGCTTATTGCATATTGTCATTTTTCATTTTCATGCAAATTCCAAGGTTTCATTGCCATTTGCATGGTGCCATCAAAGTTGGTAATGCTTTTTGCTATTGTTTGCAATTATTGTAAACTTTTATAATTAGTTTAGTACTTTGAAAATGTGTTCAAAACATAATAGTAAATCCAGCAGTGGAGATAAATGCAAAAAGTCTTTCTATTACCATGGAAATTAATCTGATATTATAAAACTAACTTATTAGGTGAAAAAAGTGCATTTGAAATACCTGCTACTAAGCAGTAGCGAGTGGGTAAATGAGCATAATATATTCTTGAAAAAATATAAAAATATAAAACAATGGGATCGGTAAATATACTAAAAATATAATTTCTAAAAATAGACGAGTAAATTAAAACACTCTTTCCTAGACCAACTTCGAGTGATTTAATTTATATTAGCGGACAAATAGTAATCAACAAAGATACTTTACTTTAACCAATGTTAATTCTTTTATTTTCATAGTTTTCAAATCACTTTCCAAATGCNTTCTAAAAATAGACGAGTAAATTAAAACACTCTTTCCTAGACCGACTTCGAGTGATTTATATTAGCGGACAAATAGTAATCAACAAAGATACTTTACTTTAACCAATGTTAATTCTTTTATTTTCATAGTTTTCAAATCACGTTCCAAATGCATTTCGCCTTTACAGCCTCATCAGTGGATTATCCAACAACCAGACACTTATTTCCTTTTATACAAATAAATTTTTCCCAGCATGCATCAACGTTAAGACCGACATTCTGATTCAACAAATTTGCATGTTCTATTATACAAAGATGTTCTACCACGCGTCTTTTAAACAAATTTTCCATTTTATACAATATTCTTACAGAGTCTCTATTAATTTTACAATTATAATTAACACAATGTTGATACCATGGTGACTCTTGTCTTTTTAGACGAATCGCTGCCTCGTGTCCGCTAATATAAATCACTCGAAGTCGGTCTAGGAAAGAGAGTTTTAATTTACTCGTCTATTTTTAGAAATTATATTTTTATAATATATTCTATTAAGTACATCAAAGGATCAAACACTTAGTTATTCTGTGTACAAATGTACTTTCTAGGTTAGTTTTGACTTATGACAAAATCTTGGGAATCTAACTTGTAAGTAAGTAGGGGAGCACCTGTATAGTTTATTTTTTAAAATTTTTTGCATATTTTCAGAACTGTATTATTATTTCTTTCACAAGAGTTTTGTGTATGATCCTTCTGTTGACATTCTCCACTCTAAATTTTTATTTTACTGTCTAGTTGACCCATGTATTAACAATGGCCGTAAGTTTGTGGGGTTGTTTTCCCAATATTTGTGATTTGAGTCAATATCATATAGTTCTAAGCTATTACTAATTGCTCTTTATAATGATCATATTAAAAGGACTGCAAGCAACTTCAACTTCAGTTCTTGTCTTAATGTCTTCAAGTTAATAATCTGTAAGTTACAAACATACAATAATTAGTATTATACAAAAAAGTCTTTACAAGCAAATGTTTAATAATAAATTTATTGCAATTTTTTTTTTTACTGCAACATTACTGTTAATTGTTCCAGTTAAATTTCATAAGTTCCTAAATAAATAGTGTTAAATGTTAAATAATTTAGTCATATTTTGTTAACATGTTTTTAAAGATTTTGAATTTGAAGATTATATTGTAAAAAATATACTTGGCTTTTAATATCATAGTTAGTTATTTTAAGAAATTTTTAATTTTATAGGAAGCATATCCTTGAAAAGAGTGAAATTTAAAACTAATCAAGAACATGAATATATTCAAAACTTCAAACTTTTGCAAGCCTCCTTCAAGAAAGTTGGTGCAGATAAGGTAAATCTTAATGATTCTCATCATATAAATTCTTAATATATGACTTAGTGTAATACACCAGATAGTAGTTATCATAAAATCTAGCTTTGTTATAATCAATTTGCATTTGGTTTAAATTTTAATAATGAATATAACTTTAAGTTATATTCATTATTAAAATGCAATAGTTTTATCCAAAATAGAAGTGTGAATAAAAATATTGGTTTTTTAATAATTAAAAAATACACCTTTATAATAAAGAACAACTTCAATAAAATTTGACCTTTTAATATTATATGTACAGTACATATAAAGATTACTTTGAATAGAGAGGAAGATTGATTTAAAATAGTTATGAATTACAACTATTTTAAAAATTCATATAAATAACTTAAGAACAATGCAAAATGATTGACTTGTTGAAAAATTGACACCATTAATAAAATATTAACTAATTATATACGTAGTGAATTAATAACCTTATATAAACTTCAGACAAATGTTAGTATTCAGAGGAATATAATTGTCATATTTTAAGCTTTTATTCCATTAATTTTATTAAATTTTTCCTTACTTTGTTAAATGTGAAAAAGCTTTAAGATGATAATTTTCAGAAGAAAGATAAAAATATTGGATCTTTAACTTTCTTGCTATTTTACAATATGATGGATGGTCAATTTTGACCCTCCCATATATTGCATTTCTGTATTGTGACACACTTTAAAAAAATTTATATATATGCTGAAAGTTTGTATTTATCTATATTAATGATAGATATCTGTGTATCTCAGATCTATTTTGTAGTATTATGGCGCAGAACTGAAAAATTTTGAAGTGTTATTTCTGTATATGGGACATTAAGGCTATTAAATTTTGTAGATTATAAGTGAAAAAGAAAGCTAGAGATAGAAGGATAGTAGTAGCAGGTCATGGCTTATAGGGTTGGATTTAATGAAATTTTTTTCTTATTGTCATTTAAGTTTTTATTAAATTTACCCCAAATCTCAGAAATAAGGTTGTTGTCTTTTGAGATTTTATCCTAAAAAATTTTATAACATTTTAACTTTAACTTAAATATTCTTTTTAGAAAAATAGAAATTTCTCATATTTCAACAAAATGACTCATTTTTAAGCTTTTATTATTCACGACTTGGTGCATTTTTCGACACTTGGCAAATGATTTCATCATCCACTTTTAATTCATACAGATACACATTTTTGGGCTTTTGCCTCTCTTCAGTCTCTTACTTAGATAGGTTGTATCTTGTGTATACAGTATCTGTCAGGCACCTTCCGTACTTCCCACTCTCCCCCCCCCCGACTTGACGGCCTCCCCCGCATGCCTCGTAACTTGTAACGTCTCACTCCCTGAGTGCCGCACAAAGCCTCGCCTGTGACTGTATCAGCATTCTATTTTAATAATTGTAGCTAGTTTTTATGAATGTCAATGCTTAGATTCTTGTTGATATTATTTTTGTCTGTAGTAATTTCGTAGCTTTCCTTGAATTTTCTTTTGTACCAATTTTTTCTTTGTGTACTATTATAACATCATTCTTATCTATTTTGCACTTGTGGTTTGTGCAATGTTCGTAAAAAACAGAGTTGATTCTATTATACTTCTGGTCCGCAATGTGTTCTTTTAATCTTGTTTCTAATTTTTGTTTTGTTTCTTTACTGTATAATTTTGGCAGTTTGCATGTGCAAGGTATTTTATAGGCAACTTCGATAGTGTTGTATTTGTTTGGTTGTTTATTTATGCTAGGTTCAGCCTTCCGGATTCTTTTCTGCAAGTTGTTATAGGTAGGGGCTAGCTTTATATTTATTTTATCAAAACTTTTGTTTACCTGTTCAAAGAAGCCACGAATGTAGGAGACTTTTATTATTAATTTTCAATTATGCTATAATAAAAAATTTATTGGACTTAAACTCCTGTTTGAATGCTGGGGAAGTTGTGCGCTATTACTAATTGCTCTTTATAATGATCATATTAAAAGGACTGCAAGCAACTTCAACTTCAGTTCTTGTCTTAATGTCTTCAAGTTAATAATCTGTAAGTTACAAACATACAATAATTAGTATTATACAAAAAAGTCTTTACAAGCAAATGTTTAATAATAAATTTATTGCAATTTTTTTTTTTACTGCAACATTACTGTTAATTGTTCCAGTTAAATTTCATAAGTTCCTAAATAAATAGTGTTAAATGTTAAATAATTTAGTCATATTTTGTTAACATGTTTTTAAAGATTTTGAATTTGAAGATTATATTGTAAAAAATATACTTGGCTTTTAATATCATAGTTAGTTATTTTAAGAAATTTTTAATTTTATAGGAAGCATATCCTTGAAAAGAGTGAAATTTAAAACTAATCAAGAACATGAATATATTCAAAACTTCAAACTTTTGCAAGCCTCCTTCAAGAAAGTTGGTGCAGATAAGGTAAATCTTAATGATTCTCATCATATAAATTCTTAATATATGACTTAGTGTAATACACCAGATAGTAGTTATCATAAAATCTAGCTTTGTTATAATCAATTTGCATTTGGTTTAAATTTTAATAATGAATATAACTTTAAGTTATATTCATTATTAAAATGCAATAGTTTTATCCAAAATAGAAGTGTGAATAAAAATATTGGTTTTTTAATAATTAAAAAATACACCTTTATAATAAAGAACAACTTCAATAAAATTTGACCTTTTAATATTATATGTACAGTACATATAAAGATTACTTTGAATAGAGAGGAAGATTGATTTAAAATAGTTATGAATTACAACTATTTTAAAAATTCATATAAATAACTTAAGAACAATGCAAAATGATTGACTTGTTGAAAAATTGACACCATTAATAAAATATTAACTAATTATATACGTAGTGAATTAATAACCTTATATAAACTTCAGACAAATGTTAGTATTCAGAGGAATATAATTGTCATATTTTAAGCTTTTATTCCATTAATTTTATTAAATTTTTCCTTACTTTGTTAAATGTGAAAAAGCTTTAAGATGATAATTTTCAGAAGAAAGATAAAAATATTGGATCTTTAACTTTCTTGCTATTTTACAATATGATGGATGGTCAATTTTGACCCTCCCATATATTGCATTTCTGTATTGTGACACNAAGATCTATTTAACGTTTCTCACTACTACATCTTTTGTCCTTTCTCATCTTTCCCTCCTTTTCCCAAATTTGGGTCTATAATCCTTTGAGTCACAACTCCAGCTTTATTTAGTAATCATTCCACATTCACACATCTCAAAGTATTTGAAAATATTTTCTTTCCACTCAAAAATAAAATATGAATAAAGGTTTACGACTTTGTGAAACTTTTTTTGAGTTTATGCCGTTGAAATAAATAAATAATAATAAATTAAAACATTTGTTGGTTTTATTTACACGTTTATTGGGCCGCATTGTAACTCGCCTTGGGCCGCATGCGGCCCGCGGGCCACGGGTTGGACACCCCTGATGTAAACTATAACAATAATAAAAATATTACATGTAGAAATGTAGAATTGATTCATGAATATTGCAAAAAAATTAATGTGTTATTAAAGAAATTAATAGTCTTCTAAATAAACTATTTTTTATAACTAATAGAATAAAATATTAGTCATACCCCGACTTATGCGAATCCGGAGTTACGCGCTTTTCAAATCTTGTCGATTCGTCTTTTGTTTAAGCGCCGTGCAACCCTTGATTACTCACTCTCCCCACACTATTGTTCGGCTTACATGTTCAGACGTGTCGCGCGGAATCGACGCATAGCTACAATTTATTTTGTGTAATTTATTTCTGTTTGTTATATCTATGGAGACTCGAGAGACTCTATGTGGTGATTTCTTGTAACCGTGAATGAACCAAAAGGCGAGATAAGATTAACGAGAACATTTATTAGCTTACATACATCCGACTTGGATTTTACACAAAAGGCATCCGCAATCGTAAACAATTGACGAAAAAAGTATACATTTATCAGATAATAAACAAAGACTCATTTTGTAAACAATTTACCTTTTGTATATACAACTGACAAGATTAACTTTCAAATTATAAACAGACTCGATCTCAAGCGGTCTTTTGATCGTCGGACATACAAAAGAAATGAACAGATGGCGCCTAACTTAAGCGCGGTTTACAATAACGAATATGATTAATCTTAACACTCTACTATGTCATCCAAACGAAGTAGAACTGATTCTTCTGCATCAAACAAGAAAAGAAAAACGATATCTTTGGAATGTAAAGTTAACATTATTAAAGACTTCAATACAAAAATGAAAATTTGTAAATTGGCAAAGAAGTTTGATCTACCGGAATCGACGATCAGAACAATTATAAAAGGTAAAGAAAAAATTCTCAAAGCTGTAAAAAATTCTCAATCTTTAAATTCAATCATCATTTGTAAACATCACGGTATTATCGCTGAGATGGAAACAATGTTAAAATTATGGTTTGATAATTAAGTTAATGTGAAAAATTGTATAATAATATAATTTGTTATACATATGTATTATCTAAGATTTTATTAAACATTTTTTTCTAAATTATTGTTTTCTTTAGTCTCCGGTCCCAATTAAAAATAATTTGTATGTATTTATATGCAAAATTATACCCCGACTTACGCGAATTTGACTTACGCGGTTATTGCTCGGTCCCACCTATTGCGTAAGTCTGGGGTATTACTGTACTTATATTCTATATGTACACAAATACAATGGTTGTGGTGTTGTCAAAGATATTTTGCATGTATCTGTTTTCTGAAATCTTTAAAATGAATATCTAACATTATATGATTTATTGTCAATTGTAAAGTGATCTGAGTTATTAATTACATTTAAAAACTTTTTTATAGAATGTTCCAATTGATAGACTTGTTAAAGGAAGGTTTCAAGATAACTTTGAATTCTTACAATGGTTTAAGAAGTTTTTTGATGCAAATTATGATGGACATCCTTATAATGCACAATGATGCTTACAGTGACACAAGAGGAGGTGTTCCTGTTGGATCTGGTGGAAATAGATCTGTTGGAAAAGTTAACCAAAGTTTCACCAAACCTGTTGGTCGTGCTGGTAATTTATTTTGTATTTGATGCTTATTCTAAATTTCTTATATATTGCAAAATTTTTTCTTATATTTAAGAAATTATTATTTGAGTATTTTCTTTAATATTTAAGATTAAATATATAATTATTAAGAATACTGTTAGAATGACTATCTAGGCGAATGTGAGGGTCTCCTTCTGGTTGAAAGACTCAAACCTTTAACAACAAACACAATTCTTATTGTGTCTGTTATTAAAGGTTTGTCTTTCAACCAGAGGGAGACCCTCACATTCTCTAGATAGTAGATACATGAGGAACCAACTGGGGACTTGACCTAATGTCCATTCCTCACCCCCATGGGACAACCTGGCAGTAGATAGCCAATTAACTGGGCTATTGAAGCAAATGAGGATGGGCTACCATTATAGGATTAACCAACCATAATGGATCTCTTTATTGGTTAAAACTTTTAAACATGGTAAATCAATCAGCAGAAAGTCATACGGGCTGAGACATCACCTGGGTCAACAAGGTCCTCTGTGTGTTGGTCAGGGAACCAGGATGCACAGTGCTAAATATGCTACTGGAACACAAATCAGGGTTGGTACCATCAATGTTAGAAGTCTATCAATGGAAAGGAAGCAGAGCTAACGGAAGAACTAGAAAAGTATAATGTACAAATGGCAGGTATCACTGAAACTAAGAAAATTAAAATTGGAGAGACAAGCCTAAACTACAAATATAAGTTTATCTACTCAGGGAATGATGATGCTGAAAGCAAGGAGGGGTGTAGCCATAGCATTTATCATACATCTGCTATGGAAGATAAAATTATAGAATGGGAAGCACTCTAGCAGAGTCGTCTAGGCAAAATTTAAAATAGGAAAATGGATAATGAGATTTATCTGACTATGGACATACTGAAGGTTCAAAGAAGGAAGGTGTAGGAGAATTTTATGAACTTCTGAGATCAGCAGTAGAGACAAATGCTAATGAAAAAATAGTTCTAGCCGGAGATCATAATAGTTGAGTGGGAAATGACAATTACATCTATGACAGCATTTTAGGTAAGTTTGGTGACAAAGAAAAACCTAACAACAATGGCAAAAGAATGCTAGAGTTTTGTGCTTGTCAGTCACTAGTGCTTACTAATACAATATTCCAACAGTGTGTCACAAATTCACATTGAGAGAACATGCTAGAAATCTGAAAAGTGTAATTGACTATATTGTTGTAGATAAGGACATTATCCATATAGTTGAAGACACAAGAGTCTTTAGAAGTTTTGAGGTTGGTAGTGATCATCACTTTGTATTTAGAAAATTAAAAACAGTTATCAATATTAATAGTGGGAGATTTAAAAAGGTCTTTCAATGGATAAAAAATAGAAAAATTATAAGATCTTTCAAATGCCATTAAATGCCACATGAAATATGGTTAATACCACAGCTAATAACATCTATTACTAAAATGGATTTAGAGGAGGAATGGCAACAGTTCAAGGAAATGTTGGTAGAATCAACAAAAACTGTATGTGGAGAAGTCATTTGCAAAGATAAGAAGGTTAAAATTCCATGGTGAACCAAAGAGGTTAGACAAGCAGTACAAGAGAAGGCAACTTATAAAAGATATCTGGCAAATAACACAAGTAACCTATTAGATTATAAAGCTAAATGTAAGACAGCTAAACTGTGTGTAAAGACTGTTAAACAGATGCTGGGAAAATTTTGGAACAAATAGAAAGCAAGTATAAAGAGGGGGCAAAATGTTCTGGCAATTAGTAAAGAATCTCAGAATCAGTGGGAAAACTGTAGCTAGAGGAATAAAGAACAATAATGGTGAAATTATAACAAAAGATGATGATATTCTAAAGGTATGGAGCAAATACTATGAATAGCTACTGAATGAAGGAGTGACAGATTTAGCCGAACAAGAGAAAAGTACTAAAATTTTGGAAGTATCGGATCCTATTTTGGTCATAAAAGTGAATAAGGCTGTGTAGATATCAGATCAGAGATGCTAAAATATGGGGAAATAACAATAGTACAGTGGTTACGTCACATTATTCAAAGATGTTGGTCTGAAGGAAAGGATCCAGGTGATTGGGGAAGAGATTTAATTGTACCAATTCTTAAAAAAGGAAGTAAAACAGAGTATAATAATTAAAGAGGAATCTTGCTCCTCAGTGTACCAGCTAAAATTTATGCCAGCATGTTAGAAAAAAGATCAGAAATAGTTAAGTGACCTAGAACAGACAGGCTTTAGATCAAATAGAGGATGTCAAGATCAAATATTTACACAAGGCAATTGACAGAGAAAGCATGGGAATATAATAAGAAACTATACTTGGAATTTTTTGATCTGGCAAAGGCATTTGATAGTGTCTAGAGGATTACTTTTTGAAGTTCTTAAGAAATATGGCATAATGGATACTCTATTCGGGAATCCAAAACTTGTATAGGAACTGCAAATCAGCTTTAAGAATAGAAGGACAAATAGGTGAGGCCAAATAAAACTAGGGGTGAGGCCAGGATGTACATTGTCTCCTTTATTATTCATAATTTTTATGGATAATTTAATAAAAGAATCAAAACTATTGACAAACTTCAGTTTGGGAAATATAAAAATTGGTTATTTACTCTGTGGATGACATTGTACAGGTAACCCCCCGTATAACACGGTAGTTACGTTCCAAAAAATTGCCGTGTTGTGCGAATCCGTGTTATACGAAACAAAGAACTAATACGAAAAGGAGGGTTAGGTTCCAAAAATTAAAAATCATGCTAGTATATTTTTATAATTAAGATAAATATCTTCATTAAAATTTTTT
>NW_019384980.1:103570-157783 GCF_000671375.1 Centruroides sculpturatus | reverse complement strand
TAGAATTAGAATTTGAAAATATGTTTTAATTCTTTTGAAGATATTCTATTACGATAGATTGAAATAGATATTTCTCAATTTACAAATTCTTTTACAAATTTATATAACTTATTAGTCTTTAAATATAAATTGAAAATTAAACGTTGTTAATTTATTTCTTTACAACATGTATATACTTAAAGTATATACATGTTGTATAAGAAATAAAATATTTAAAATAAAATATTATAGAAATAAAATATTTAAATCAATTTATATTTAAAGACTAATAAGTTATATAAATTTGTAAAAGAATTTGTAAATTGAGAAATATCTATTTCAATCTATCGTAATAGAATATCTTCAAAAGAATTAAAACATATTTTCAAATTCTAATTCTATATATATATATCATTTAATTGATTTGGATTAATTTGTTAGTGATTGATAGATACAAATCTTGCATCTCTCAGTATAGAGATTAAACTTTTTTTTTATTGACTTGCACTCCTGTTTATCCTTTATATAACTTTATACATAGCTCTAATTGAATTTAAATTATTTGTAAGAGATTATTATATATCTGATAATTTTGTTTACATTGTAATTTGTCTTTATTGGTTATATATTTGTTTTTTAATAAGTGCATAATATTGTGTTATTTTGGGAAGGCTATTGTTGTCTTTTGGCATTACCAATTAGAAAAATAAACAAATTAAGAATGTCTTTGAACTTGTAAAACTGATAAACTAGAATATATTTGAACATAAGATAAAGTAACATATTACTTATAAATTATTCTAATTATTAAATAAATAAATTTAAGAAATATTAATTCACTCAAAGCTTTCATATTTCTTACCTGATTTGTAAATATTTATGCAAATAAAATACACTTATTGACAAAAATGTAATACTTACTAAAATCATCACTAAACACCTTTGGCTAATGAGACACATTTATTTGCTTATACACTAACATTTTCAGCTTAATGCATAGGTCATCTTCAGATGACTGATTTAGGAACATTAACTATAAAAATTTTCAAAGCATTATACTATAAATATAGGATATTAGAATGTTAAATTTTAAATATTTTATTTAATTTTTCTGGAGAGTGAATGAAATTCAAGATTTGTTGACACAAAAACAAAATTATATTACTTAGCATAGTACTTTCTGGAGAAATCATTGTAATAAGGAATATACTTGTCCTATTCTGCAGTAAGTAGAAATGACAAATGTTTTGTAGGTGGACTAATAATTCAAACAATATTGATTGTTCCTATGCAAATTGAATAAAGCATTGATTTTTTTATTGGATTGTAATGAAATCAGTAATATCTTGAATGTATAACTTTTGGCATTTCAAATGTAAACTATTAAATATTATTCACAAGGAGAGCCTACGGCTTTGGGGTAACGGATTTTGATGATCTTTGGTGTAGAGGTAGTACACGATGTGAGTGTACTACCTGTAAAATACTAAAGTGCAATACTCAAATATAATCGAGAAAATCGAACTTAAAGTTTTGTTAGCACTTTATATATAAATTATACGTATTTCTATTCGAGCGTCCTGTGGCAGAGTGGTAACGAGTCTGATTCATAAGCTTGAGTTCTCGGGTTCGATTCTCGCGTATAATTTTTTTTTTAATTCATAAATACTTATAATGTATTTATTTATTTACTCATTCATTTATTTCTTATTATTTATTTATTTTAATTTAATTTCTACTATTCCAAGTCTAATATTTTTATACTTTTGTTGACAATAACGGCGCATTCTTGACACCTATGTGTCAACTTTCCCATCTAATTGTTATCACTAACGGTGACCGATCTAATTCTCACTAGGAGCGTTTTTTCTATCGGAGTTCTTTTTCACTCACTCTTTTAACAGTTCGTTTCTAAATTTCGACACGAATAGACGTATTTGTGTAGTAAAACTTATTTTGAAAAATTATTTTATAATCGAAAAATGTCGTCAAGAGAAGCAAGTTCTTCACGTTGTGACGAAAAAACTGTTGATGATAACTTTTTATACAGTGATGTAAAATACTAACTTGTAAAGTGCAAAACTCAAATATAACCAAGAAAAACGAATATAATTTATTGAAGCAATATTATATAATTACATATCATTGTCTGTTGTACATGATCGTGAATGATACTTATGATAAAAACATTCAAAACAAAAATTTTGTCTGCACCAAGAACAACAAATAAATGCTGCTTTTTTTTAAGAGATATCATCAACACTTTTTTCCTCACAACGTGAAGAACTTGCTTCTCTTGACGACATTTTTCGATTTATAAAATAATTTTTCAAAATAAGTTTTACTACACAAATGCGTCTATTCGTGTCGAAATTTAGAAAACGAACTGTTAAAGAGTGAGTGAAAAAGAACTCCGATAGAAAAAACGCTCCTAGTGAGAATTAGATCGATCACCGTTAGTGATAACAATTAGATGGGAAAGTTGACACATAGTTGTCAATAATGCGCTGTTATTGTCAACAAAAGTATAAAAATATTAGACTTGGAATAGTAGAAATTAAATTAAAATAAATAAATAATAAGAAATAAATGAATGAGTAAATAAATAAATACATTATAAGTANATAATAATTTTTGTGAACTATCATTACTTAAGTGTGTAAAAATTTATTACATTTCCTGTTGTACGAGGGTTTTACCCAATTCTCGAACCATGTCAGAGTGAATCTGTGCTATAAAAGTACCGTGTTATACGGGGGATGGTACCAATTCTCGAACCGTGTTAGAGCGAATCCGTGCTATAAAAGTACCGTGTTATACGGGGGATGGTACCAATTCTCGAACCGTGTTAGAGCGAATCCGTGCTATAGAAGTGCCGTGTTATACGGGGGATGGTACCAATTCTCGAACCGTGTTAGAGCGAATCCGTGCTATAGAAGTGCCGTGTTATACGGGGGTTACCTGTACTACTAACCAAAAAACCCAGACCTCCAGCAATCTTTTAAATAATTTAGAGGAAAGTTGCAGAAATTTCGGTATATCAATCAGCTACAAGAAAACAAAGGTTATTGCTATTAGTAGAGAGAGACTTTTTAATGGTTAAACTTGGTAACAAATGCTTAGAACATGTAAGTTCTCATACTTGGAAAAAATCTTTAGAAAAGACAAAGTTAATTTGGAAATTAGCAATAGATTAACAAGGCAGGTCAGGCAGGGAGCCAATTGATCAAATATATCTGGAACAAGAAAGAAATAAGTCATAAGACAAAACTAGCTGTGAACAAGTTTTTAAACCTATAATGACATATGGTTCTGAGAATTGAGTGGTTCTATAAGGGAAGTGACCAAAAATTAGAAGCAGCAGAAATGAGTTTTAGAAAAATTAGTGGTGTTAATAGATGGATACACTGGCAAAATCATATTAAGGATTTTCCTTGTGTCTTCATTTTTGAGATAACAAATATTCAGTCTAGATTAAGCGAGGCTAATCTGAGGTGGTTTGACCATTTGAAAAGAATGGGAGATGACCGAGTGGTCAAACAAGTATTCAAAGCTAAAATCAAAGTCAACCTAGACAAAGATGGATTGATAATGTTAAGCAGGCTTTAGAGGAAAAGAATTTAACTTTAAACCAGGCTAAACTTGATAGGAGAACTTGGAAAAAAGTAATTTTTTTCATCATGTTGACCTGTACACCCTCTGGGTATTAGCAGGAATGGATAATGATGATTATTAAGAATACATTTATTGAATATATAAAATATTTTCTTAATGAATACAGGATCTTCAATTTCTGTGTATAGAAAAAATATCACTTATATATATATTAACTTTAATTAAAATGCATGTTAAAATAAAGTGTTGTTTTATAGATTTTTTTTTACATAAACTATTTAACAGCATATGATATTTAAAATAGATGAATCTTGATAAGGATAATGTTTTATATAAATTAATCACCGTAGGACCAGAATCAAAATGTAAAATTAAATATGAATTATAAATTATGATTTCACAATTCAATTAATTGAATTGAATTATGAAATTTAGCATTATAAAAAATTTGTTTAATGAATGGAAAATTTTATTTTATTGATTTGTTTGTCATCTATAACATACAGATGATTTTCTAAATATCCTAAGTATATATGGTGGTCATGGAAGGAAAAACATTTGTAATGTTGATGCTTGTTCTAATTACACTACTCTACAAATTGAAAAAAATTTTCGGAACAAACAGCAATAAGTGTATTTTAATTTTTTTTTCGTTCGCTGGAAATGAAGGCAGTTTTTCTCCATCACCCACCACATTTTTGTTATATACCATTAAAAAATTGATGAAAAATGTGAATTTCCCACAGTGACCAATAATAAATAAATTTACAATACTGATATTTTATTTTGCTGATTACATAAAAAAAACTGTGTATAACATAACTAAAACAGGCGTAAAAAGTACCTGAAATTTTTTATAACCGGAGTCGGATAATCACTTCTTCCTTCGGTGTAGGTTAGGATCTTCTCTTTGCAGAAACCAGCAGTAGTCACTCATCATCGATTCATCTCATCTCCCTTGGTAATGCTGCTCAGTTTGCAATATGTCCTGGTGAAACTGTGAACCCTGCTTATCAGTCACTGCACCCAAATTTGGTGGGAAAAAGTCCAGATGAGAATGCAAGAAATGAATTTTTAATGACATCCAGCAGACTAAACTTTTAAGTTCAGCTGGATATTTTTACTAAAATATCACTGTTTTGTGCTTTGTTATTTCCAAGAAAACCATGGACTACATCCTTAAATGATTTCCATGCCTTTAGCTCTATGTTATTCAAAATTTTCATCATTAAGTAATTTTCTAATCTGAGGTGCAATGAATATTCTTTCCTTTAACTTAACTTTACTTAACCTAGGAAACACTTGGCTTAGATGTTTCACTCCTGGTCCTTCTTTATTCAGTGCTTTAACAAAATTTTTTATCAACCCCAATTTTATATGTAAAGGGGGGCAAAATTACTTGCTGAGGGTTGACTAATGGAACATACTTAATATTGTTTTGCCCAGGAGTGAATATATCTCTTTTTGGCCAATCTTTAACCACATAATGTTCACTTGTTGCACGACTGTCCCACAGACATAAAAAGCAGCAGTATTTTGTAAAGCTACCTTGCAGTCTGAGAAGACGACCAATAACTTTTAGGTCGCCACAGATGTGCCATAAGTGAGCACTATAATTGACTGCTTTTAAAATTAATGACATATTTTCATATATTTTTTTCAAACCAACAGCATGTGCTACTTGTATAGAAGGATTCTTGTTTGAATTATGAAGTATCACTGCTTTTAAGCTCAATTTTGACGAATCTATAAATAACCGCCAATCATCAGCTTTATAAGGAATATTCAACTCAGACATCAAACCATTTATATCACAACAGGAACACAACTGATCTGCCATAGTGAAATATTTTTTTAAATCCTTATTTCTGTGTCTGAAAAATGAAACTTTGGTATCCTTATGCAATAAATTCCACTGATTTAAGCACGAACCTAACACTTTTGCTTGCTTGTGTCGATTGTAAGAATGTTGACTTTTGAAATTGAAATTTTAAATTTAAGAATTTTTTTGACAAAATCTTTACTTTAAATAAAAACAATTTATTTACGACTGAAAAATTAAATAAAAAAACACATTTAAATGTTTACCACCACCAAGAGGTACGAGTCAAAGTTTGCCATTTTTACATGGGCTGGGATTGAACATATGACTGCCCTTAAAGTCAAATAACTAAATAACGTGACGTGATAGAGCATTTCTGATCATACTTTCTGTTTCAGCATGAAAAATACATTATAAAAAATCACTGACATATCTGTTCCGAAAATCATGTAGACTAGTGTTATTTAATCATGAATTATCAACTGTGTAGATGCTTTATGCTTATACAATATGTATACTGTGTGAAGAATTGTGCAACAACTAATAATGTTGTTTTCTGTATATTTTCGATAAAGGCTTGATCTATCTCTAAATTCTTAAAAGTATATTATGAATAAGATGAGTAATCAGCATGTAATTTGTAAATTGTGTACCTTGCCAAGAGAAATATTTTGGATGTTATGACAAATATCACAAATATGAGAAATAATAAAAATTAATGAAATAAATATATAATTCCACAAAACTGTTGTAGATTTATAGATTCTTTTGTAAAGTATTATTACATAACATTTTATATAATTGTGCTTAATGTTACAAGAATTTTCAATATTTGTTTTTGAAGTTTCTAAACTTAATAATTAAGTTTATACTTGGATTTCTTTTAGGACTTTGTAATTTAAAATTAGAATTATATTAAAGCAAAATTTTATTGTTTAGATTGGGCGACTTGTTGTCCTTGAACTGCATGCAGCTCAGGACTTTGGCAGCTTAATTTTATTTTCTTATTTTGTCTCATGTCATTTATGTAACCCTAATTAAGCTGATCATGATAAACATTCAAACTAGTGCTGACAATAAAACTGGATTTTCAGTAAAATTAACTAGTTTCAGTAAACTCTGCTTTTAATAAAAACCAAAAACCAGTTTTGAATAGACAGTGATATTTGTTTATTTGCCTTTTTTGACTTTCAGTTTGCAATAAAGTGTCCTTGGATTTAAGATTATTCCACAACTGATGTACTACCAGAAAATTTCGGTGTTATATAATTTGTATACTGCACCACTCCTTGACTTGTGTTTTTAAATTTTAAAATTAAATCAATAGTTTTCAAATGCTATTTGTTAAATAGTTGGACTCTAGCATTTACCAGCATCAAAAAAATGCTTTTTTGTGGAAATAACATGTGATGATCAATCATATTCAGGACTCTTGGCTAATACGAGGTCTGTTCAAAAAGTATCGGACTTTTATTTTTTCCACGTAAACCAATGATGCGTGGGAGGCCTCTTTCGGTGGAGTTGTGGAGAGGACAGTCATGCACAGCCCTGAATTTTTTCCCGCCTGCAGGAAGTGTTAGTCGTTGGCGGTCGGCCTATGAGTGAGGACATGTAACGAGTTCTCGTCGGATTCCACTAAGTTGGAAAATGACTGAACAATGCAAGCAGCGATATTACATCAAATTTTGCCAAAAACCTTGGCGATACCTGAGCGTAAACCATTCGCAAGATTCAGTAGACTTTCGGGGACGATCCTCGAGGCCAAAAAAAAGCGCGGCAGGTCCGCAGCAATATCAAGCTCATGTTGACAGTTTTTTCGACTCGTGGGGTGGAGTACGCACCACAAGGCCAAACCATCGCAAAGGAGTACTACCAGGAGGTCCTTCGTCGTCTTTTCGATGCTGTGCGACGCAAACAACCGGATCTGTGGTCAATTAAAATTTGGCAGCTCCATTGTGATAACGCATCCGTCCATTCTGCTCATCTGATTCGGGCTTTCGTCGCCAAACACAACACTCCTGTGGTTCGTCATGCTCCGTACTCTCCCCACATGGCTCCATGTGACTTTTGGCTACTTTCCAAGCTGAAAATGCCGCTAAAAGGAACCCGATTTTAGTCGAGAGAAGACATCTTGCGGAATGCGATGGACCGGCTGATGGCCATTCCAAAAGATGCGCATCGTTCCAGCAGTGTTTCCAGCAATGGCAGGAACGCTGGGAGAAGTGTATACACTACCAAGGAGACTACTTTGAAGGGGATTAGGGTTTTGTACCTCAAAATCAATAAATGTATTTTTGCCGACCAAAGGTCCGATACTTTTTGAACAGACCTCGTATTTACTGTAATACTTAATTCATTATAATTAACATTCTATTAATACAAACTGGATTACTTCTGGAGTGTGTTGTCTCAGCAGGCTTAAAGCCTGCAGCACGGTAAGAAAAGTGTGGAGCCTGTCAGAATCTTGCAAAGTTCCCTTACAGTCAGCATCTAGAAAAGTTTGCACATTACTGATATAGATATTTTTATTATAATGTTTTTAAAAAATTTGGAATGCAGTTCACTTATTGAAGCCAATTCAAATTTGTACTTTGTCATTTCTCATGCTTACCAATGCTGGATTATTTAATGTTTCCTGCCATATTTGAGTACTTTTTTTAGCAGAATAAAATTTTTTAATCTGTTGGTAAAAATATTCATTACCAAAACCTTTCTATTTTACTTTATTAATGTAAAAAATTTTTTATAAATTTTACTATTAGTAAAATGTTAAATAACTATAAAACTGACCATAAAAAAACTGAAATAAATGTTTGCTGTTTTTGACACTTGTTTATTTTAATTTTTCAGTTTAATTTATTGTCCAAGTAATAGAATTTGTCATATGTTAAATTATTCTCAGTTAAAATTATTTTTAACTTTCTAGCCCCAAGAACTCAGACAAAAGTTTCTTCAAAACCAACAATTACACCAAACAGAATAGCTGGTGATCAAAAAGTGGATGAGCTATCAAATCAGGTGAAGTAATTAAGTTGTCTAAAAAACTTTTAATATATCAAATTGATTTTCTAAATTTATTTTTATAAAACAATTGAAGACATAAAATTTGTATACTTCTAAACTTATTTAACCCTTTGGAGCACACTTGTTAGTCTCATGAGATGGTTCATTGTAGCTATTACATCACACATCTAATACTGTCTTCCAACAGTGTTTTATTTTATGTTCAAAAAAAAAGAGGGCAATATTTTTAGACTTTTCTATTAAAAATTGCAGTTATAAAACAATTAGACAATTAAAAATAAATCACTCCATTTTAGTCTGTTGCTCCCTTTACATCTGCCACATTTAGTAATTGTCATTTTTGCAAACATTTTTACCACAGTCTTGACAGATGAATTTGTCTTTCAGTCTTTTGAAAAATGTCATCTGTCTAATTAATTAGGTGATTGATTGTTTGAACAGTGGATTCACTGTTCTGATTATCTTTTATAATTGTCTTCTGACTCAGATTTAATGTCATAATCAGTCTTTTATAATTTTTTTTTTAAAATAATTTTTTACATATTCTAAAGCAGCATCTGACTCCTCCTGGGTCAAAGTTGTATAAGAGTGAGAAATATCACAAAAATCTAGTTATCTCAAAAGCTGTTTAGTATATTTTCAAACTAACTAAAACTAATTCTAAAAATTTATTGAAACCTATGAATATAAATCTTTATTTAATTAATTAATAATGGATATGCAAAATCTAAGTAACACTTTCAACTACATTTCAAAAAATAAAGAACAATATATATTTACATCACAAGGGATGTAGCAGCAAGTACACCAGATACAGTATCACCTAATTCAAAACTGAAAAACAAGATGGATAAACACAGAAAAACCATTTGGTATAGGAGATGGTGACCACATGCTATGAATAGAGAATACTGAAGAGCACAACTGCACCACTTACGTACAATATCTTAAGATGTTATCAAAATTGTGCAGTAATTTGTCTCAGGCATGCCCTCCAAAGGTTTAAAATTTGGAAAAAATGTCTGTGGAAGATTTTTAGCAATAAAAACTTTAAATTAAAAAAGTTTTTTAGTTTGAGAAAATACAGAGTAGTAGTAGTAGTAGTAGTATGAATATTTATGTACAGTTGTATCTGTATATAGACATTTTATTTGATTGATCAAGTAAAATGTTATATATAATTATAACTCAAATTCATTCATTATTCATTTATATAATCAGTATATTCAGTATAATAATTTAAGTAATTTATGACTTAATGGAATAAGATGAGTTTGATCCATTGATTAACTCACCATCTCATTAACAAGTACAGAATATCTGATTAGAATCTTCAATAAAACATATATAGTATCCTGTTCACTTCTTCTTATAGTAAATTTTGATATTGATTTATAAATATCTTTATAAACTAAATAAATATTTTATTAATTCTTTGTTCCTCTACTTCCTTAATATGTTAAATTTTAAATATTTTATTTAATTTTTCTGGAGAGTGAATGAAATTCAAGATTTGTTGACACAAAAACAAAATTATATTACTTAGCATAGTACTTTCTGGAGAAATCATTGTAATAAGGAATATACTTGTCCTATTCTGCAGTAAGTAGAAATGACAAATGTTTTGTAGGTGGACTAATAATTCAAACAATATTGATTGTTCCTATGCAAATTGAATAAAGCATTGATTTTTTTATTGGATTGTAATGAAATCAGTAATATCTTGAATGTATAACTTTTGGCATTTCAAATGTAAACTATTAAATATTATTCACAAGGAGAGCCTACGGCTTTGGGGTAACGGATTTTGATGATCTTTGGTGTAGAGGTAGTACACGATGTGAGTGTACTACCTGTAAAATACTAAAGTGCAATACTCAAATATAATCGAGAAAATCGAACTTAAAGTTTTGTTAGAACTTTATATATAAATTATACGTACTTCTATTCGAGCGTCCTGTGGCAGAGTGGTAACGAGTCTGATTCATAAGCTTGAGTTCTCGGGTTCGATTCTCGCGTATAATTTTTTTTTTAATTCATAAATACTTATAATGTATTTATTTATTTACTCATTCATTTATTTCTTATTATTTATTTATTTTAATTTAATTTCTACTATTCCAAGTCTAATATTTTTATACTTTTGTTGACAATAACGGCGCATTCTTGACACCTATGTGTCAACTTTCCCATCTAATTGTTATCACTAACGGTGACCGATCTAATTCTCACTAGGAGCGTTTTTTCTATCGGAGTTCTTTTTCACTCACTCTTTAACAGTTCGTTTCTAAATTTCGACACGAATAGACGTATTTGTGTAGTAAAACTTATTTTGAAAAATTATTTTATAATCAAAAAATGTCGTCAAGAGAAGCAAGTTCTTCACGTTGTGACGAAAAAACTGTTGATGATAACTCTTTATACAGTGATGTAAAATACTAACTTGTAAAGTGCAAAACTCAAATATAACCAAGAAAAACGAATATAATTTATTGAAGCAATATTATATAATTACATATCATTGTCAGATGTACATGATCGTGAATGATACTTATGATAAAAACATTCAAAACAAAAATTCTGTCTACACCAAGAACAACAAATAAATGCTGCTTTTTTAAAAGGTATCATCAACAGTTTTTTCGTCACAACGTGAAGAACTTGCTTCTCTTGACGACATTTTTCGATTATAAAATAATTTTTCAAAATAAGTTTTACTACACAAATACGTCTATTCGTGTCGAAATTTAGAAACGAACTGTTAAAGAGTGAGTGAAAAAGAACTCCGATAGAAAAAACGCTCCTAGTGAGAATTAGATCGGTCACCGTTAGTGATAACAATTAGATGGGAAAGTTGACACATAGGTGTCAAGAATGCGCCGTTATTGTCAACAAAAGTATAAAAATATTAGACTTGGAATAGTAGAAATTAAATTAAAATAAATAAATAATAAGAAATAAATGAATGAGTAAATAAATAAATACATTATAAGTATTTATGAATTAAAAAAAAAATTATACGCGAGAATCGAACCCGAGAACTCAAGCTTATGAATCAGACTCGTTACCACTCTGCCACAGGACGCTCGAATAGAAATACGTATAATTTATATATAAAGTGCTAACAAAACTTTAAGTTCGATTTTCTCGATTATATTTGAGTATTGCACTTTAGTATTTTACAGGTAGTACACTCACATCGTGTACTACCTCTACACCAAAGATCATCAAAATCCGTTATCCCAAAGCCGTAGGCTTTCCTTGTCAGTAAGGGGGATATGCTGGTCTGCATATTTTTATTTTTTTATAGCAATATTATAAAATCTTAAGTATAAATGGTTGCATAAATGTCTAGGCAATCATCTGGAACTATGAGATGGAGCAAAAATTTACATGGATATTTGTTTTATATTGTACTTGCTAACACAATTCCCATGTAAAATAAGACCGTATGTACATAAATTATTGAATTACTTTTAAATTTTCTTATAATTTGGCTTGTCTTTTTCTTAGGTATCAGAACTTAAGTTGACTGTGGATGGTTTAGAAAAAGAGAGGGATTTTTACTATGGTAAATTAAGAGATATTGAAGTACTCTGTCAGGAACAAGATGATGCAGTTGAAAAAGCAACATTGGTTGAACGTATCCTAGATATATTGTATGCAACTGAGGTATGATACAGTTCTAATATTTTTATTGATGCATATTTAAAATTTAAGCATACTTTTTAAAGTAAAAAAAATTAAATAATTAAAAAGCTTTGTAAGGCTTTATTTTTAGTTAATAATAAAATGAAATTAATAACAATTAATAATATGCAGTTAATTATTTGATGTCATTAATTATCATAATTTAGTTGTCAGGAGTTTTCTAAAAATTCATAATGCAAATTCATTGCACACTCAGTTCCTTTTCTATCTTAGATATACAGTAATTTTTTATCTTGTTAAGTCTTTTTCTGTAGGCGTGTTTGTATTTTTTAATCAAGTGTTTTTTTTTAAGAATTAAGCTTTTTTGAGGTATTACAGAAATCTTATTAAGCAATGTTTTACATCAGATATTATCTATACTAGTAATATTCAAACTGTATCCTGTACCTATAGAATCCCAAATAGTGTATAAAGATAAGATTTTTAATATACTATTTTTTTAAACTAGTGTTCAATTATAAGAAGCTTCATTTAAAAGAGTCCTGTTTGCTATTTCTATATGTTTGCTATTATCAGTTCCATAAAAATATTTTGACATAAAGGTCCCATAGATGCTTCAAATTTAAAGACCAATGCATTGATCTATGGTCTAAGATTATGCACTGAATTGACAAAAGGAGTCAACTCAGAGGACTTAAATTGCTAAACACTTGACAACTAATCATAATTTAGTCATAACATTATCATTTTTTAATTATTTTAAGAATTTTCAGTTAAATTAAAAAATTTATCAATTTCCAGAATCTATCAAATTCAGTTGTTTAAGGAGGCAATATTTTGCACACCAAAGATAAGATACACATGATGACAATATGTGGATAGAGTACATGGTATCAAGAAATGTTGCAGTATCATGTATTGAGAACATTCAAATAAAATTTATTTGAAATCTTAATTTTTGCAATTATTATTTCACAAAATAAATAAGACTTTTAAAAATCAATCCTCTGTGCTAGAAGTAATTGTTAGGTGAGCATGATTTTCCTTTCACAGCAACATACAATATTTCTAGCTGACCTATATTTTACATTTCTGAAAAATCAATCTAATCAAATTAGATTTACAGTTTAGTGAATTAGTTTTGTTAAAAAGTTGTATTGAATTTTTATATTTCTGAAAAATATAAGTGATTTTATCCTGATGTAAGTATATGTATTAAGTAAATCTAACATCAATATTTGTAAAATATATACTAATATCTAAATTTCACAGCTTTTGTTCATATTTGCATTATTTTAATGTGTGTGTACTTGTATAGGATGAGTAAGGTGTTTATTTTTTACAATAAAGTTTCTAAAAATGTATATATGTTTTGAATGTGCCTTGTATGTTTAGCTTGCAAAAAATCTCAAAAAAATTTTAACACATTCTATATGCTTTTAAATTAGTTTTCCACAAATGCCTCAATAATGAGGTGTTTTATCATAATGGCTAAGCTCTTTTTATATACTCTCTTCATAGAATGTGACTATCTGAATGTTAGTCACTTCTGCATTTGTCTTTCAGGTCATACTGACCAGGAACTTCTTCAGATATAAGAATCATTTGACACCAGTCAGGGCTATACAGCAAATGGCCCTTTCCATTGAAATGAGGTTTCAAATTGGTCAGAACGGTGTGGTTTAGTATCATGAAATAGGGTGTTAGCATTCATAATCCCTTGCTTTTTGTTCTGATTTTTGCACACCACAGCTTTAATGTTTCACTATTTAATAATAGATCACTATTATAAACTCTAGTTAATTATTATACCTTGGTACATGAAGTCCATCACAGAACACCTTATGTTCTCTTGTTTACAAGAAATAATGTCTGTCACAAGCCGGTCACTGACTGTCTAAACATTTGTTTACTTCTTGAGTGATCATTTCTTCTCTCCAAACACAATTCTGAACTTTCATCTTTCAGAAATGAGTGGATCAAGAGTATGTTGTCTTTCAATTGATCCTTCATCTTTAACTTCTATTTGGCTTCTATTAGATGCTAATTGCATTGTACAATTATATTATATTCTCTATTTTGGGGAAAGAGTACTTAGAGATGATGCATTTGGTCTTTTTTTAAAGCAATCTCTTCACATTTCACTCAACACACTGACTCTTTTATTTTTAATGATTCTATATCAATTAATGAACCATTAGTTATGCCATTACTTTGAGAGATTGGATGACAAAGTATTTTTTGAAACATTATGTAATTTTCCCCTTAATGAAATGTATACTCTTTTCTAACTCAGTTATTATTTGTTGAAAAGACAATGTTATCCAGGACATTTTGACATTAGAATCCATAAAGTTTTAGCACATTTTTTAAAAATTTTGTTGTGTATGTGCTTTATTAGAACCTCATGCTTTTTTTACCAAGTGTGCTGTAATTTTTTACTCTTCAAAAAAAAATTTAATTTCATTGGTTAAAATTCTTTACTATGTTGCATGTGCAGATAACCTAAACATATAATCAACCTAGTAGTCATGACATCAATAATAAAGATGAGCTTGTTAAGAGTGACCCAAATTAGCTTTCTCTCAAGGACAAAACTTCAATACAAGAAAGAGAAGAGAGATAAGTGACCAGAATATGGCCCCTTGTCTGTCCCAGAATGTAGTACACACAATATTTTTCTTGATTTAAATGGTTTGCTTGAACTTTTTTGTTTCTTGGCAAGGCATGATGCTTTCACTGCAGACTGCTGTTTAGATTCAACTGTGATTTATGGGACATCCATGTCTGTTCTCAAACTTTCATCAACCTTTGTGACAGGTCATCAGCCTTCAAAGATTGTCTACCATTTCATACTCCCTCATGCAAGTTCTTTAGTCCTTCACTGAATATCCATGCCCATTTCTCAGCCATGCCATTACTCAATACATCACCACCATAAACTTTTACAAATCAGATGATCAATTTAAATTGATCTGACATTTTAGAAAATGAATTGGACTGTTTTCACAGTTGGCAAGCTGTTCAATTGTCTTAACATTTCCTGTGCCTTTAAATTTGTTTAACATGACTATGAAATTGCACATGTGCATGGGATCACTGACAACATGCAAGAGAGATGCTGACAGTACTTATTTTCCAAATATACTCTTATTTAAAATAAATTTTATTAATCAAATGAAAAGTAAGAAAATTGTGCAGAATTATGTAAATAAATGTAATAGAAAATTTTTTATACATTGTATAAATTATTTCTCTCAAGGATTTTTCTATTGATATTAAAGATGAATAGCATACACTTGAAATATGCCATCATGTTTTTCTTCTGTTCTCATTACTTAAAATACTCACTGAATTCTATATTTAAATTTCAAGATCTTAGTTTAAATATGATTAAAAGCATTTTATCTTAAAAATGAAAATACTTGACAGGACTGCAAATTGTAATACCTGATTTTTTAGCATTTTTTTAAATACGCCATAAATAATTTTGTCACATTTTAAGAATAATTTTTAATTTTTTTTCCCAGGAGGGATTTGCAGTTCCTGATGAAACTGAAGATGGAGCAGTGCCTCAGAGTTTTGATGAAGAATATTAGCAAAAAAAATGTATGTTCAGTTTAAATGCCTTAATGAAAAAGGGAAAAAAAAATGCAATCTGAGTAATGTTTAAAAATTCATTTTGTATTTCATAGACTTGTTTAAACAAAATGCTGCAATGGATTTTGTACTGAAACTCATCCTAAATAATTTTCATAAATAATTAAGTAAAATTCATTGTTTTACATATTACAACCCTAAATATTTTCAAAAATTTTTTAATTTGTGCTTGTTAATGTATTAAGTTGTATTTGTGTGTTTAAGTAAGCCTCATTAACTAACTATTAGATATCATTAGTTCTCATGATTTATACTTCAATGAACGTCAAATGTAGTTGACATTTTCACTGACATTCAGTGAGGAAAATGTCAATCTATGAGAACATTGTTGCCTTAATGTTTTTTTTTTCATTATATCAATACCATTTATAATTTTCTTGAATATTTTAAGGAAATTTTACAACCCGATCAAACTATTTTTCACAAACTTTTAACACTATTTGTACAGTAAAAAAAAAACTATTGCATTAATAACTTTTTCTAATATTTCTCACTGATATTATTGGGAAAAGGATAAAATTACTTTATTAGATGTTTTTAGAAATAATAATAAAATGCTGAAGGTTAGCACTTAAAATTATAAAGATTTACTGTATTCAAATATTGGGAAGATATCTGTGATCAAATAAATTATTTAGCCTTCTTGGTTTGGTAACTTTGTTGTGAGTTCTAAAAAATATGAAATAAAATATTTAAATTTTTTTATTTAAAACTTTAAACAAGTTTTTGTTTCATTTATTTTATTGAAAAGTAGTAGCAATAAATACAGAATAATTTAATGAAAATCTAAATTTCAAAGTTTTTTTATTTTATTAAATTTTTTTTAGCTTAAAATAGGTAGCATTTACTTTTTTAATGAGATGTCATTAATACCAATGTATTTTAACTCTTAGGCCTCATAGAAAAAAATATCTTTAAAAGTGATGATGATCATCTCATGCTATAATGCTCAAATTATTAGGATAAATAAAGAATATTTTTGAAAGGTAATTTTGTCAACTGTTGTATTTCCTTAAGTAAAATTGTGCTGTGAATTTCTTAAGTAGAACAAATTGATTCTTACTGCTTGAAATAAATTGAAATATTCTAAAATTCTGTTATAGAAAGTTAAAATAAAAATGATCAAACATTCTGCATCTCTCTCTCTCCTTAATTATTGTAAACATACTTTGTAGTTTCCTGTTTTCTTAGAATGATACATAATAGCATAGTTCAAGCAATGTAGAAGGTACAGACATGCAAATAATCATTTATGTTAATTACCATCAGAATTTTGTAAAAAACATACTTATTTAAACATTTATACTAAAATACATCAGTAATTTCAAACTTGTCTGTTATGAAGCATATGACTGCTCTGCACATTTTTACTTCTATCATAAAATTTGTTGTTAAGACTTCTGTCAAGAATGAGTGCTTTCCTTTTGAGCATGTTGGTATTGGTATTTTATAATGCACTGCCATGTGGAACAACAGTGCATTATAAAATTTCTTGCAAAGAATGTGAAACTATCTGAAATTCGTACCAAATGCAGGCTATTACTCTCTCTTAATGATGATTGTCCAAGAGTTTGTACAATGTTAATGAAGATAGTGTCCAATGAACCCAACAGACTCCTCATAACAGTTGGCCAAACGTAAGTATCTATAGGAAACTTGACCTGGAGCATAATACAACTTAAACATTTTCATGATGATTAATAATAATAGTGCTCTCTATCAGGGAAAGTCAACACTGGTAGCATTAAGTGGTCGTGTAATTAAATTTTTAGGCAGGTAGCCAATAATCTGTGCACTCCATTGTGATAAGTTTCTGTTGTCTGTTAGTAAAATTCTGATGCAAATATTAAAGTTTCACAAGAACAACAGATATTGTCAGAGGGAAAATTTGGTATAATTCAGTTAGATAAGATGTAATGGTATTCTCAAGTTTGCAATATGAATTACAGGTAACAAGTTTATTTTCTCTGCTCTTGTATCTTGAAATATTGCTTCAGATTATTTTATAGACAAATTCCAAGCAGAAAATCTAGTATCCAATAGCTCAACAATAAATATATATAAACCTTAAAGACCACTGAAACTATTACAGGCCTTCATGTGACTGATTCACTCTTTTTCCACCATTTACAATTGCATTGTAAATTAATCAGACAAATGGAATTAGTTAATGCATTATACTGTACTATTTTTAATGTATAAACTAGTGTTTCAAGGTTAAGAGAGTATTTCAAGATGTGACCACATATTGAAGAACATCTTTTTAAAATGTTTTAAATATTTTATGATTTGCATTATAAGAAAAGTAGTTAATTTGCCTTTGATAATTGGTGTTCTACTCTATACACAACTTTTACCATTCTTGAGTATACATGTGAAAAATCTGTTTGGTGCATTTTGTAAGGATGGGAGTTATCATTTTTGCTAAAATGAAAAAAAGTATTGTTAGTAGTTTTAAAGTGTCAAAGTACAACAGCCTCTACTTACTACAGTACTTGGACTAGCTCTTATCCAATAGCTGACTTTTTCTGTACTTGATTAAATTAATATTCAATTACTTTTACAAAAATAAACTATGTTAACTTATGAAAAAATATTCAAGTAATCTGTTATATCATTTTATGTTAAAATTGAGAATATTTGTATATACCAAATAACCAATGTAGTTTTCTATTTTAACACTAATTAATATAATATTTAACCTTTTATTTCTTGAACAATGTCATTTAAGACTGGAGATTTGAAATGACACACATTACAAACTTTAACCAGTCCACAAGTTAATTTTGTGCAAAAACAGTAATCCTAATTCTTAATAAAGTTGAAACAAAGCATTTTATTTTTATTAGTGCCCACAGGGCGGAGTTACTTTTTGTAAGCCCATTCATTAAGTTTGACACACTAACAATGAAGCATTCAGATGGTGAGGGACGGGACCCCCTCCAAAATATTGGAGATTTTTCGATCTCTGGTTCCCAGTGGTAGGCTGCCATCTTTGCTGTTTGGCTATCTGGCCACCTTTTATATATTTTATTTTGTCTTCCAATAAAACAGTAATGTTCACGAAATCCCGAGTATTTGCAAATGTTTGTTCAACATGGAAAATTTTAAAATGTTAATATTTGAAAAAATTTTTGTGAAATTGTCTCAGGTTTCTTTTTAAGATTTGCTTGATAATGAATCAAAAAGGGCTCTAGATAAGATCAGAAATGTGGTAATGTGATTCACCATGAAAAATTTATAGTAAATAAAAGTTGGGCACCCCTGTAAATTAACGTCCAGTATTGGGCCGAGAGCTCCATTAAACAAATAACAATTTCAGTAATATTGGTATAAAATAGAGGAACACATTTTAAGTTTAAAATTTAAATCAAGCTGAAGCAATTACTAAATAGTAACTGCAGGAACTAAATAACAATTTTTACACAATATACCGGTATTTGAGTGATTACCATCACTCCATTAGGATCAACTATATATATTAGGTTAGCCTCTTTGCTACCAAACACAGTCTACTGTGCATGAAATTGTGAGGCTTTTATTTAATTTGCCACCCTGTGGGCACTAAGAGGACCTCTTTAAGCAAGCCCATTATGGATTCGGCCAGTCCCACAATGGGACAGTCGGGTGGTGAGGGACGGGACCCAACATATTTGAACAGACCACGGATTTCTTGACCCGTCCGGATTTGATTCCGGGTCCCCCAGAGTGGTAGGCTGCCACCTTGACTCTTGGCTATCAATCGGATCCAAGTTAATGTTGTTCTGGATGTTGACATTCTACTTTATTAAATCGGCGCCTATGGTGGGGCCACATTGGTCATACCCTAGTTACAGCATCGTTACTAGGCTTACTTGAAATGTGCGAAACATAAGGCGATTTTTAATGTTTGAACGTCCACCATGAGTTACTGAAAATTCTTAAAGGCACAGTATATTTCACTTCTTCCATACGATCAGACTTTTTCAAAAATGGATAAACCTTTTTTCAATTATCAGCAAAAACACGGTGTTTTCGGAATTTTGGAGATTAAATTTAATGTACAATACAAAATAATCGTAAATGCCAACTAGCAAATTGAACTCGTCTAAGATAGGATATGCACAACAATGACATGGCCAGTGTTAGTGTTGTCAACTGTAATTGAAACAAAATATCTAAGAAATGAAATAAAAATATTTGGATCTCATAGGCAAAGTCAGGCATGGCCAACATACTGCCCGCGATTAATTTTTCAATATTAGCTACTGAAGTCAGAGTAGATCGGTGAAAAGTTCTAACGCCTAAATAAAATAGTCAACAACTCGCTGTCCGGTTAAACCCTCCATTACAAATCTCTAAAGTACAGCGTAGAACGTTGATAAAGCATGATAATGCGAAAAATGTATCCGTAATCTGTATGTACAATTTACTCTACGGGTGACACCACAATGATATCTCGCACCACCTCAAAATCCTCCTAGGGCAGACTGGTTCGGCCGTGAAAAAAGTTTTCTTTCCAATTCGGCCCGGGGGCAAAAACTGTTGGCTACCCCTGGGCTAAGTGCTATTATAAATTCTATGAAAAAAAATAAACATCTAAATTCATTAGGTCAAATGCTATAAATTATGGAGGAAAACATCTAGACAGCGTACTTTAAAAGTACTTAGATCGAAATACAAAATATTTAGATTGGCAACAGTGGGTAACAGAAGAGTTTATTTAGTTGCCAAATCGTCATTTTACCCAAACTACATTATTTTTACATCTTGTATATTTGGCACTTAAAGAATTCACTTATGTAATTGCCCCTCTGACGAATATTTTTTGAGAATTTTTCCAATTGGAATTTCATCAGTCGTTTTTAACTTCGGATCACATGAACCTGACAGCTTTTGAGTTGCTATGGTCTGCTGGATAGTTTTTTCTTACGAAAAGCACGTATGACGAATGTATGGAAAATAAAAATGTTTTGAAAAGCATAATTACAAAAAGAATAAACTTGCTAAATTTAAATTATGGATATAGTGTTTAAAAATTGTCAAAATATATTTTTCCCCCTTAGATTTATGTAAATTATGTAGTTTTCAATTTTTTTCCTCTCATAATGCGTATTTAGTATGTTTTCCACCATATTTGTCTCAAGAGAATCCATATTTGGAATTTCTTAAGACAAATATGGTGGAAAACTTTTAAAATATGGATTCTTCTTACAACGGTAAGAAGTTTATATACAATATATAAACTGGAATAACTTCTACAATATATATTCCTAGTGAATTTAGATTATATATCCCATTGCATAATGATATTGTTACGAAGCACAAGAGGAATGTAAAGAATATTTGAAGAATAATCGATATCACCAATAAAATTAATTTTTGATTTTTCTATCCAAGAAAATTCAGTTCCATAAATACCACTATATTAATAGATTAAATAATCGAATAATTACATCATTTCAATTGTAATACGTACAGTAGATTCGGTATCAATAACACCAGTCTGAATGAAAAGAAATTCCTTCCAAGAAAATATTTTTACAATTTTGAAATTCCTTGAGTATCAAGAAGCCAATATGCAATAACATGTTTCATATATTACAGCATTAGTATTCAAAATATTCGACTTATGTCGAGTTACATAACTCATTTTACAGTGATTTTATAATAATCAACAAACTAAATATTATTTAGTGTATATTCAAACTTGATTGATCAAATTTTAGTAATTCCTGATTGTATTCGCCGAATAAACAATATTGATGAAAAGCATTTAATAATAAGTGATTTATTGAAATAATTAAAATGACAGAAATGTTTAAAACAGATGTAGTGATTGATTTTGATGAAATAAAGCAAAGCGACACATGAGCGATCTGCCAAGAGGGATGCCTCCCGGGAGGATTTTCCGTAGGAAACTGCCCGTATTTAGGTGAAGAAAATCCGGAAAACCACACGTGGCAGCCAGTTGGACAGGCTCGAACCCGCAACTAACTATTGTTTTATTCAGTAGAACACTGGTGGATGACTGTAAGTTATTAAATTTGACTTGTTTAGTAACTTCAGTATTGACCTATTATTACCATCAATTAATCTAGAAGTAAAAGGAAAAATATAATTAATTATATAAGATGTTTTTAAATTAAGAAATGTGTTACTAATGCATAATAGGTTTTAAAAATAACCAACATTAATTAGTACTTTAAATATTTACCTTCAATTATAAGAATTTTCTCCATTTTATGTTTTCGATAAGATCATTGGCTTTAGTTTGATCTAATGTGAAAACCATGGATGACAATTCAAACGTTTCGGTGGTGGTAACGGAAGAACAAATGTGTTTGAACTGCCTGTTTCGTCCAATATTTTCTTTACTGAAAACTGTTGGACTGGATATATTAGAGTCGTGCGAAGATGAAAGTAATTTTAAAACACGAGCATTGAAAATCTACTTGTCATTCGTACAGTTAGTTTTCTTCGTTCATGCTTCTTCGAAAGCTACAGAAATTATCTATAAATTAAAAGGAATTCAAATTGGATGCCTGGAAGACCATTCGTCTCGACAAGGCACAGTCTTCTTCGGTAGCTTATTTTGTATCGTTTCAACTTGCTGTTTCTTAATTTTAGCCATTTTGAAAGATAAAAAGATATCATTTAATCTCTCTGTGGATTTCGAAGAATATTGCCAGGTATTTAAATATCAAAGGAAAATAATGATGATATGGTTCTCCATCTACTTTTCTATCGTTTCTGTATTTCCTACGATTTTGTTGCTGTATCACTTCCTGCGCAGTGATTACAAAAGCTTTACCCGTATCTTCTGCGGATCTCTTAATGCTTTAATTAGCATATTTGCAATCAATCTAATCACATTTATAACGATGCCAATTAATGTAACCATATATTTGATTCATATGAAGATGTCTAAAATAGAAGAATCTACCCGATATGCTATGGCCTTCGTGGATCCTCGAAACATGCAGCAAAACATGAAGAATCACGAGATGATGTATCAATTCTTAAATTACATTAACAATACATTCGAAAATTGTATATTTGTCGGTTATTTCACGAGTATTTATGCATTGACCTTGTGTCTTTATAACACGACAATCGGAGGATCAGGAATTCTGTTTCTGAAATGCTTTTTAATCCCAGTTACTGTAATCATCTCTCTTACTTTGTTCTATCTTTCGTACGAAATTTCGAAAGTTTTTATCCTGGTAAGATATTTTTGTATTGTTTTTGTATTTTTGTAAACACTGACATTATTTTTAACATATTTTAATTATAGTTTTACGGATCTCATCAAGAAATCAGAAAATTCTCGATTACTTCTTTACCCATTCAAATGAAATTAAAGGTATATTTTATTTGTTGAATAAGTTTCATTAAACTATTTTTAATAATATAATAATAATTACAAAATTATTTCAGATGCTGTGTTTTATGAAGTTATTTTTTAACAAAGAAATTGGATTTTCTTGCGGAGGATTTTTTACTCTTTCCAGAACATTTCCTTTAAAAGTTGGTAAAGTATCATATAATATTTTTGTATATTTTAAAGCCAACTTCATTATTGTTTTTTTTAGGTTATCGAAGCTATCAATATCTACAGAACATTTTCTGTCTTGTTAGAACTAAGAAGTTTAATGGAGGAGAGAAAATCTTGCAGAAATATTTACTTGGCTCAAAATATCAGCGCTAAATTCAACGCATTTTCTCAAAATTCTATCATTAACTTATAAATCCGTCTATAATGAATTTTTATTAATACAATAATTTACGTTTTAATAGAATAAAATTGAATTGGATTTGATTGACGAAATAAGCAAATGCTTCATCTGCGAAGGGGAAAGCCATGCGGGAGGACTTTTTACAGAAAACTGACCTGTATTTAAGTGTTACATACACGTAAAAAAAGCGAAACTTTACGTAAACAACTAGTTAGTGTGGTGGGAACTCTCACAAATGGAGTAATATGTATTATTTCACCAATTTGCTTGTTCAAAACGTGATTTTATAGTTTTTTCCACTATTAAAGCGAAAAATTTTAGAAAATATTACACACTTTGCAAGAAATAGTACACTTTTAACAACTTTGCTCGCGCAGAAAGTTAATTCAAATGTAGATGTAAAAAATAGTGCACGTTTCCTTCAATAATGAAATTGCTCTTTGTACTGCGATGTAAGGACTTCTGTATAGTGATTTTGTAAAACAATGACGCAATGTTGCTACGTAAGAAATGGCCTTTATCAAGCGAATCATGGGTTCGGCCAGGCCCACAATGGGGCTGTAGGATGGTGAGGGACGGGGGCAGACATATTCTGGAACAGACCATTCCCGAAAAATTCCTGAAGTCTATGGCTTCTTCGTTCTGACCTGACTGTAAGGAAGTGCTGAAGACATATGTAAGGGCAGGCTCTGGACGACCCAAATAGACCAAAAAAAATTTATCGTAAGACAACCATGAACAGCTGCAACGGTGTCTTTGTCTATCATCCAGAGACAGATGGAAGTCTAACTACAGAATCCTGTATTTTGTTATACCAGTGATAGCAGACTAGCAGAGGAAAATTTACATGCATGGCCATCAGCATCCCAACACCGTCAGTCTCGTTTGCAGTGATATCATGACAGAAGCATCAACAGCAACTGACTAATAGTGTATTTTCTTTTGCGACAAATCACCAATGCTGTCTGGTAAGGGACGACCACCGTGTTGGAGTGTGAAGTACCATTGGTGAGCACTTCAATCCCGCTTTTACTATTGAGTGGCACACTAATCCCATTGCTGGCGTGCTAGTCTGGGGACCCGTCTCATATGACAGTTTGTCACCTCTAATAGTAGTTAGTACGAGGAACAGTTCCAATAATCGTGCATCCTCATATGTTGTCTTTAATGGCAGAGGTGCAAACAGCCATTTTTCAGCAAGATAACGCTCCACCACACACATGTAGGGTTTTCCAGCAGTATCTCAGTCACGTTGCTATACTTTCTTAGCCTGCCTGGTTTCAAGATTTGTAGTTTTTAATTAAAGTATTTAATTTTTGTTTTATTGGCTAAGACCTCGAGGAGCCCTGCAACCTATGGGACCAGGATGTTCTCTCTGTCATCCTCTTTCGACAGACTTGATTAAAGTATTCGAAACAAAACCATTTAACGTTTAAAAACGTCTGCAACGCGGCTATGACACTTATTTACAGACTTCTTGTATGAATCTCCAAGCGTTTCACATGTAATGTTCCACCAGTAGTCGACTAACATTGCCGGACTCTATTTCCCTAACTATCACTTTTCCATACAAGCGATGTCTTGGTGAAAATGCTCCCCATGTTTGTCACTGACAGACCCACACTTTTCAGGGAAAAGTCAATGTGAGGATGCAAAAAGTTCAATTAATTAATATGCCTTTTTGTCCTTTTTTATAACTCTATTTAAAATTTATTTTGTATTACAAGTACAATTAACAGGACTTATTATACTGGAATTATGGATGCAGATGGATGCATTATTAAATTAAAATATGTTCCAAAACTATTTGAGAGAATTAAAAATGTAATTAAAAATAGAATCAACTTAATACCAGAAAAAATAAATTCAACTAAAAAACAATTATGTTACAGAAAAGAAGAAAAATATGATATAACAGAGGAAAAAGGAATATTGATTGTAATTGTAATCCAAGAAAAACATATATAGGAGAAACTAAAAGAAAATTAAAAATAAGATTAAGTGAACATATCAGAGCAATTAAAGGAAAATATGCAAATTCGGCAGTATCGGACCATTGTAATTCAGAAGGTTGTACAATAGATCTAAATACAGTAAAAATTAGAAAAAAGGAAAAAAATAATTATAAAAGACAACTGTACGAGCATTTAAATATAATTAATCAAAATAATAAAATGAATACCAACAGTGGTAGAGAAATCCACCAATCATGGTTAAGCATTATAAAAGGAAATGAGAATGTATTAGAAACAAAAGTAAGCAGATACAAACGAACCAAACGAAGTGAGTGATTTGATATAATGTTTTAGATAATGATTAAATTTATTGTTTTAAATTGATTTTAATTGTCAAAAAATTAGGAATGTCTCAAATCGTATGGTTGCTGTGGATAGTAAGTGTAGGTGGAAAAATAGTGAAGATAGGCAATACAGAAATTGTAAGAATTTTTAAATATTTATTGTCGGGAAATGTCTGTGTTTTTTAACTAGTTTTAGTGATAATTGTGCCGAAAATGTTTTTTATTGTTGATTGTTGTTAATTATAGAAAGTGTCGTTGGAAGGCCTGCTGAAGAGGGACAAGCAAGTCCGAAACACATGTTTAAAGTGTGTGTGTTCAGGTGAACTAAATAAAGAACATTATTTTTGAACTGTAAGACTAAATATCTGCATCCATAATTCCAGTATAATAAGTCCTGTTAATATATAGATTGTACTTGTAATACAAAATAAATTTTAAATAGAGATGCAAAAAGTTCATTTGTGCATTTTCAATGACATGTTGCATCCCATCTTTTCATAACACGACAGCGTGTTATTTGTAATTTGTAATTTATTGTTTGTAATTAGAAGCTTTGTGGTTTCCAAGAAAATTGTTTACCACCATCCTGAAAGCATTCGAACCTTCTATTCCATCACCTATTATTACACTATCAAAGTGCGTATTTTTGAGAAGCTTGGAAATCTATGGACCTATCCACTCTAACTTTTGCCTCACTAATGTAGGAAATTTCTCTCTAAAAAACTAAATTCTGGGCCATTTCGATCCATAGTTTTGACAAAGTTTTTCCATAAGTCCTAATTTTATATGCAACGATGGTACTGCGTTTTACTAACAGTTCAGAAATAACATTTTTTGATCCAGGTTCGAGGGATTTCCTTTATGGTCAGTCTCTCCTTTTGAAATCTGTTACTCGGTCTCTGCTATCCCTCTCACAGAGAAAACAACAGTACTTCGCATACCTCAGCTGAAGTCCAAGTAATAATGCTATAACTTTGAATTCACAACACATCTTCCATTTATGTTCTTGATAATTTACTTTTGCAAGAAGTTTCTTCATGCTTTTGTATGATTCTTTCGTGTACTTTTCATGGCCAATATGAATAGAAAGCTTTTATTATAAAACAGTAACAAAATAGCTTTAAGGATCACCTTGGAGGAATCAATGGAGTCTCCATTCGCATTGTTTGTAGCATATATTGAGAGCTGTCATAAGAATGATTATTTTCTTTCCTTTCCACAGACATTCAAGAAAATGTACTTTAAGCTGTATAGGAATACATTTCAAGAACTACAGAAAAATGGCAATTTTTTAAAAAAATTTAACATATTTGGTTCGAAATCTTAAAAACAAGTTAACGTTTTTATTGTCATATTCATATTCAGCATCCTTTAATTAGTAATATTCAGCTACTTTGGTTTCAGAAGCTTTTTGGCTGTAGACCAGTGTTATCTTCTGCATTTACATGGTGCAGAATGTCCACCGTGGAGAGGTAAAAGCTTAACACGGGTGGCCAACACGAGGCCCGCGGGCCGCATGCGGCCCGTCGGGAGTCATGTTGCGGCCCGTGGAGTTAGGTCAAATAAACGTAAATGTTAACTTTATTGTACATATCACCAAAAAAACATTACCTCATGAGTTATTCGTATTATGTATTTTTGAATTATAGCTAAGAGATATTTGAAATATTTCTCATTTTTGGAAAAATTCATAGGTTATTTAGCTATTTCAAATATCTCGCTATTTGACACTCAAGGTTACTTAGTTTTTTGTTCGAAGCTAAGTGTTGATAAAATTTAATATGAGACTTCAACTTCAGCTATATATGTTTTGTGGTCTTCAGCGTTTTCGGAAAGCTCGCAATGCTGTCGGGCTTATACTCATAACTACTTTCGGTCCAGCTTGACGAAGTTTTGTGTTATTCTGTAGTTTCGTTTTATTATCGCCAGTGCATTTGGAAAGATTTTGCAATCGACGTTAAAATACATATTTAACATATTTATAATTACAGTTCAAACTACTTTAACCAAGTAGCTTGTCTACCATATCGATTCTATAAATAAGTACCCCCTGAAACGTTGGAGAAATTACATCAAGTTGTTTTGGAAGAGTTCTGTGAAACGTATATGGACAAGGATAAATATCCTGCGTTTTACAAACATGCTCTGTGGATGGTTTCGCTATGTAGAAACACTTATGCGTGTGAACAACTTTTTAGTCGCATGAAATACTGTACATCAAATCACAAGTGAAATTGAATTACTGATGTTTATTTGGAAAACTGTTTGCGTGTAGCGACATCATCAGTGGAGATCAAATTTGATGCACTTAGTTCTGTAAAACAAAGTCAGATGTCTCACTTTTAAATATTTTTAAATTGTCTAATAAATATGTTTGATTCTCGGTTATATTTTATTTTCTTCAAAAAAATAAATATACCTATTTTTTNTAATATTTTAGATAATGATTAAATTTATTGTTTTAAATTGATTTTAATTGTCAAAAAATTAGGAATGTCTCAAATCGTATGGTTGCTGTGGATAGTAAGTGTAGGTGGAAAAATAGTGAAGATAGGCAATACAGAAATTGTAAGAATTTTTAAATATTTATTGTCGGGAAATGTCTGTGTTTTTTAACTAGTTTTAGTGATAATTGTGCCGAAAATGTTTTTTATTGTTGATTGTTGTTAATTATAGAAAGTGTCGTTGGAAGGCCTGCTGAAGAGGGACAAGCAAGTCCGAAACACATGTTTAAAGTGTGTGTGTTCAGGTGAACTAAATAAAGAACATTATTTTTGAACTGTAAGACTAAATATCTGCATCCATAATTCCAGTATAATAAGTCCTGTTAATATATAGATTGTACTTGTAATACAAAATAAATTTTAAATAGAGATGCAAAAAGTTCATTTGTGCATTTTCAATGACATGTTGCATCCCATCTTTTCATAACACGACAGCGTGTTATTTGTAATTTGTAATTTATTGTTTGTAATTAGAAGCTTTGTGGTTTCCAAGAAAATTGTTTACCACCATCCTGAAAGCATTCGAACCTTCTATTCCATCACCTATTATTACACTATCAAAGTGCGTATTTTTGAGAAGCTTGGAAATCTATGGACCTATCCACTCTAACTTTTGCCTCACTAATGTAGGAAATTTCTCTCTAAAAAAAAAAAAAAAAAAACTAAATTCTGGGACATTTCGATACAGAGTTTTGACAAAGTTTTTCCATAAGTCCTAATTTTATATGCAACGATGGTACTGCGTTTTACTAACAGTTCAGAAATAACATTTTTTGATCCAGGTTTCAGGGATTTCCTTTATGGCCAGTCTCTCCTTTTGAAATCTGCTACTCGGTCTCTGCTATCCCTCTCACAGAGAAAACAACAGTACTTCGCACACCTCAGCTGAAGTCCAAGTAATAATGCTATAACTTTGAAATCACAACACACCTTCCATTTATGTTCTTGATAATTTACTTTTGCAAGAAGTTACTTCATGCTTTTGTATGATTCTTTCGTGTACTTTTCATGGCCAATATGAATAGAAAGCTTTTATTATAAAACAGTAACAAAATAGCTTTAAGGATCACCTTGGAGGAATCAATGGAGTCTCCATTCGCATTGTTTGTAGCATATATTGAGAGCTGTCATAAGAATGATTATTTTCTTTCCTTTCCACAGACATTCAAGAAAATGTACTTTAAGCTGTATAGGAATACATTTCAAGAACTACAGAAAAATGGCAATTTTTTCAAAAATTTGACATATTTGGTTCGAAATCTTAAAAACAAGTTAACGTTTTTATTGTCATATTCATATTCAGCATCCTTTAATTAGTAATATTCAGCTACTTTGGTTTCAGAAGCTTTTTGGCTGTCGACCAGTGTTATCTTCTGCATTTACATGGTGCGGAATGTCTACCGTGGAGAGGTAAAAGCTTAACACATCTAATTCCTCATAAATGCAAAAATAAATCATTCTCAAGAGAGATGTGTAGTCATTCAATAAATCTCATTATCTTTAGTATATTTCAGAGGCGTGACTCGCTTCCTAGTCTTTATCATGTATAAGCTTTTATCTGTAAAATTCGGGCACCTTAATTTAACAAAATTTCAGTTTTATTCATAGATTAGAAAGTGTCACTCAGTAAATTTAACAAAGTAGATTAAAAAGGGGTTACTATTCATTTTTCGGTTGGAAGGATCGTCACAAAATCGAAATTTTTATTCATCTTTATACGGACACGAAACACGTGAATATTTCTTTTTTGAATACATATTACTGTTAACACGAATGTATATGAAAGAAATGATCCGCGAAAATACGTCTCTTCAGCGACACAGAGGCGCAAAAATCACGAAATTCGGCGAAAAATCCGAACCTTTTTCATCATTTGCAGTGATTTTATCAGCAAGTTCAGACTCGAACTTTATAAATTTAGGTATTTTTTAACATAATTAAGCCGAATATCACAATTAGTGGCAATGATTTTCCGACAAAGCTGCATTTAGATAACAATTGATCGGTTTGGTCACAGAGGCGATCAATGGGATCTTTCCACTTATTTTAGAAGATACTTTTCATACTTTCTATTGTAAATTTTCGTTCAGTCCAAATTCAATGGAATTGTAAAAGCAAAGTAAGAATTAATAAATAAATGAAATTGTTATTCTCCGCTATGGTTTATATACATATTATATCCAATTTGAAATTTACACCGCTATACTCTACACTTTAATTAATGAGAATTTCTGTATTTTCACAAATATTGTGTGTTCTGGCAATCTATAATCTTCTATCATAAATCTTTATTGCATTTTAAAATTAATTTTACATAAAAAATGTATATATATCTTACAATTTAGATGAAATTAAGAGAATAGGAATATTTCTTAATTAATGCAAGTTGTATTTTCACAACATTTGCTCATTTTTCTTTGCAGGATGGATAATTTCAAAGAATTGAAGACGTGACACATACTGAGCCCAAGGATGGCGCATCGTCTTCGCCTCGTGTAATACAGGTGCTTCCGAAAGATGCGGAGGAGGAGTCGCATACACCCGGCGTCAAACGAGTGATGGTCGTAACTCAGGGCGACAGCGCTTCGTCTTTCGTCCATTATCTGCAGCGGCGATATCCGGAAGTTCCGGAATGTACGGTAGAGACACGGTTACGTGAGACGGGACTGGACAGAAAGGAGTCCGAAGAAATGGTGGAAGTATCGGTCGAGCGTAAAAGGCCTTGGTGGAAACGGTTGTTTTGCTGCTGGAAAACATAACGTTTTTTCTGCCAAGGTCTTCTTGCACGGATTTCGACTTGCCACCGAATGTGACACAGCCACCCGGCTACGACTTAATCAACTGGAATTGACTTTCATCCCAATTTACGGACGGATTCATCAACATTCGAGATTTGTTCTTCCACTTCGGTTAAAATGCATAGAACAACGACAGTAGCCAAAGTGAAAACGAAACATTGAGCACTATTCTCGTGTTTAATAAAAGAATGTGTTACGCTGTTGTTTAAACGACTATAATTGGCCAAAGAAACTTATAATGTTTCGACCCGTGTTTCACTAGTAAAACATTTCACCACAGAATAATGCACTACGAGAGGAAACCATTTCCACCTTGAACTATAACCAAAAACACACATTGTAATCAATATAAGTCTAAAGCAGAGTTATAATTACTTTAGCAGTTAAAATTGTACATAAATTTTCATCATTGTATATAAATTTTTATACTTAATAAAACTTATTAAATTTCATATTAACTGTTTAAAGATTTGATATTTATTGAAGTTGCACAATTTTATGTTAATTTAGAATTAATAATAATGTTTCTAACAGTTATGACGGATGACGAAAAACAATGTACACGCGAATGAAAAAAATTCAAATTTACTGAGCAAAATATAATTTTAGAAAGTACAAAAAGTTTTGTAGTAAAACAATGGCATGAAAAATGAAATCACATTAAACCGAAGTCTGCCAGCGCGTTTAAATTTAAAAAGCTAGAAACAAAGTTTATTCTTAATGACTGTTCTAAAGTGAAACTAAATACATGGCACAAACAATATTACACAAATAGATATAATACGAAATATAAACAGGACAAACCTTTCCGTATATTAAAAACATTTTCGACAATTGCAATAATTTCCTTATAAAGAGTTATATTAGTTTGGCCCCAACTTTGACTAATAAAATATCACATAACATTTATAAAAACATTAATAAACATCGTAAGAATAAAATAGATAATCTTAAAAAGGCAGGGATAGTTTATAAAATAGAGTGTAACTGTCAAAATCCAAATATTTATATAGATGAAATAAGTCGTTTATTGGAAGTAAGAATAAAAGAGCATGAAGCAGCTGTTCGGCTTCGATACTGTAACTTCCCGTGGTACACACACGCTAAAATATGTCAAATTAATAGAAATAATATAATAATTTTACATTTAGAAAAAAATGCTTTAAGGAAAATTCAAATAACATGTAGAAATATGAAAACATTCCCAAAAAATTTAGTTAATATTTCAGATGGTATGTTAATTGACCGTCAATGATACAGATTAATGGCAGGCGCTTCAACACGTTAAGCATTCGTTGGACGGTTTGTTCAGATAAATTAGAATTACCAGATAACATCTTTTGTCGGTATGTCTTTATATGTCATTGATGTTCAAGAATTTATCTGTAAAGTAATTTATTTTTAATCATTTGAAATTACAGTATGTTATATTATATTAACACTTATACAGTCTTCACATGGGAGAACTGATATCCACGCACTTTAAGTGTATTGAATAATGGAAATATAATATGCAAGTTTTTAAAGAAATTTTTAGATGGAATTATATGTGAGGTTTTTTTTTTTATCTCTTTCCGCCCTTTGGGCACTAAGAGGGCCTCTTTTTGCAAGCCCGTTATGGGTTCGGCCAGGCCCACAATGGGGCTGCCGGGTGGTGAGGGACGGGGCCCGACGTATCCGAACGGACCACCCCCCGAAAAATTCCTGGGGATTTTTCGACTCGTTCGGATTCGAACCCGGGTCCCCCAGAGCGGTAGGCTGCCACCTTGACCGCTCGGCCATCCGGCCGCATATTTAGGATTTAATTATTTCAGTCGAAGCGGTAGGCTGCCACCTTGACCGCTCGGCCATCCGGCCGCTCATTATATGTGAGGTATCAGACGGAAGCCGCTTTGAAGGTCCGAAGGTGACCACTCTATCAAGAAATAGAGTTCCAGTTTCAGATACGAATGGGGAGAATTTATGTCCTGATTGAACAACAAAAGAATTTTTATTAAAACAATAGAAAAGACTAAAGTGAGGAAAACGTGGCTGGAGAGGAGTCATATTTAGTCGCAAAACTTACCTCTCCCGCGCCATCTGATCGGTTTCGAATTGTATGTTGTTACTCTCAACCGCTACTGCGACAAGGCCGTGTCTTCTGACCTAGCACCTAAATTACAGTTTATGGCGATCGCCATGCAACAAGGAATAAAACAACGTTTTTCACAGATTGACGATAATAAAAGCCACCTGATATCAACTTTATTACATTAATAATACGAAAAAATCAGTCTCCACTGTACTCGGCTAGAGATGGTTCGGTTAAGCTGTCGTTTAAGTAAAATTTCGGCTCTTTCATCAGGGTTTGTTTATGTCCCCAATTCCCTAATCGCTTAAATATTTAACTACAGTCGACCCCCCTATAACGCGGTAGATACGTTCCAGTTTATAAGAATTTCGCGTTGTAGGACTCCTTAAATACATGAGGCAATCACAGCCCGGCACGTGTGCAGTTTACGGACTACGGCTTCTTTCATAAAATTCATCGATTTCAGACTAATTTGACTCAACATTTCCAAAACACGTATAATTTTTTGGGAATAATCTGTATAAACTATGCTATAAACAAAAAATTAGGATTACTTACCGAGTGTGCACCGTTCGACGACGCCATTGCTTTAAGCTTGTTTTTTAGTCGCGGAGCTGCGCATCAAACGGCGGGCGCATTTTCTGATAAGTTATTTTTCTGCGAAAAATTCGTTGAACATTGGAGACACCATTAAATGCCTGGAAAGTGTAAATTGTTTTGATCATAAAGTCAACTGAAAATGTAATATTACTGAAGAGTACCCAATCGAAATAAACAAGTGGATGTTTATTAACGTATACTCAAAATCTTAGTTAATCTCCCTTTATCCAATTTAATGAACATTCTGAGTAAAATGTGTTTCAAATATTCAATTTGTAGATTATGTAACTGCAGTATCGACAATAGCTGTTTACATATCAATAAGAACATCCAAAGTTTAAAGTGACGGTACATTGATTCCACTCTACTTCCATCTTGTGTTCATACACTTTGTTTATAATATTAATTTATTATTAATTTATGTTTATGTATTTGAAACTATTTATATATTTTCTATGATTTGTAGGTTTTTAATTCAGATATTGGCTATACAATATCAGGCAGAAAGGATAAAACCTCCGTTTTTCCTTATAGTTTCTACCCAGAAAACAGCCATGTCACTTATTTCAGTTCATGTAAATTTGTCAATATTATTTGTTAATTGTATTCTCATATTTCTATCTAATTGAATACTGTAAATTAACGACACATGCCGTTAATGTGCTGATAGTTAAAATGTGAGGAGCATTGGACTGATGGTAATGGAGAATTTGTTTCTTCGTCAGGAATTATTTCTTCCAAATGCTCATTTTCGAGCATTTCTCCTACCGATTGATTTTCTGCAATATCTGACGGAGGATCGCCCCTCTCTTCCTTCGTTCACAAGCCATATTGATAGTATTGGGCAGGGGCCCATATTGAGGCCTCTGCCTGGCATGCTAAAGAATTAAACATAAAATTGATTAATAAGAACAATTTCAAATGTCACATTTATGTTTTATTTGTAATAAAAACAAATCTTAAGTGTTATTTCCTTTTTAATAGATACTGATTATTTGACTTACGAAATACTAAAACACAATAATATTCAACAACAGTAATTTATATAATTATTTTAATGTGTAAAAGTAAATACATCTATTCAATTTATTTACAATAATTATTTATTACTACAGAAACACTTGATAGAATTCTTACATATTACGACTCATTTATTATTTGTATTATTTTGTCTGTTTGGTATTGTACAAAAGAAAATACACACGGCATAAACGTCACGTCAAAATTAAAAACTTTCTATTTACCTTATGTATTTAAAAAGTGATATGTAAATTATTATTATCATAATTGTGTTTAGTGGGTTATACTCGGTTCACACCGGTGGCTGTGTACTATGCCGGACCAGAGTCAAGGCATAGCAACCAAAAACTAAAATTAAATAAGTGTGTCAGTGTCAGTATTCAGGAATTTCCTAACAGTATGGCATGTATTCAATATAGTGGCCTTCTGTAGTGTGATGTATGTATTTCTATTCAATTGTAATGTTCCCAGGCTTTTGTGTACCGTGTGTAGTATCACACCTGTACAGGATAGAACGACAGGTACAATAAGCACCCATTTTCCACAGATGCCTTATTTCCTGGGCGAGTTCTGTGTACTTGCGAATTTTTCAGTGCATCTGTTTTGTACATTGTGAGTGTTTGAAATGGCTATGTCTATAATGTATGTGATTTTATTGTGTTTGTCAATGAGTGTGATGTCTGGTCTGTTGTGATAAATTGTTTTATCTGTGATTACACAGCTCTGTCGTAGTACATTTTGTGCGTGTTGCTTTCCAATACTGTTTGTGGTATATACTTGTAGTATGGTTCGTGGATGTCTGCCAATTTGTCTTTCTTTGCAAGCTCTTGGTGTAATATATTTGCTACTTGATTGTGTCTATGTAAGTAATCTGTCTGTGCCAAGAGCTTGCAACCAAAAGTGATGTGTTGTATAGTTTCTGGCATGATGTGTGTTTCTGCATGTGCCATTTGTGAGTGTTGTATCTTTGAGTATATGTTTTCTGTAGTTTTTAGTATTTATGACTTGATCCTGTATGGCAATCATGAATCCTTCCGTCTTTCCAAAGAGGCATCCCCGATCTAACTAGCTGTTTGACTCAGTTTTGTCAACAAAATCCTGGGATGTTCACACAAAATCCTTTTGTGTGGATGCATAAATTTTTATGTCGTCCACGTACATGAGATGTGACAGCGTAAACTATGTTGTTTTTTCATGTTTGATATTGTAGCCATATTGCGTGTTGTTTAACATGTTGAATAATGGGTTCAGGGCTAGGCAGAACCAGAGAGGACTCAAGGAGTCTCCTTGAAAAATTCCTCGCCTAATTAATATTTCATTTGTTTGTATGGAAGTGTTACTAACCCTGAGATGTAGTGTTGTTCTCCAGTGCTGCATAGTGTTTTGGAAGAATGCAATGAATTATGTGTTAAACATTGTAATTTGTTTTGTACAAATCTACACAATATCATGGATTAGATAATGAATATTAATAACATAATACTAAAATGTGAAAATAAACGTGAAATTTCTTTCTTTGTTATGTTACACATTTACATATGGATATTGTACATTCATAAAGACAAACACCTCATTGAGTAGACCGATCTACAATAAATTGTCAGAGAATATTTTAGTTCGTATGTAAATTGCGAGCAGCCTTTATTAAAAATGCATTGATCTATGATGTAATGTTTAGAATATTTTTGAAGATATTTACTAGATTTGGAAGAGTATTTGAATAAAATGTGAATTCATATTATCGTTACTCATTTATGTTAACTTTGTATTTAACTTACTTAAGATGATGTTATTGCTATTTGATAATTATTAACTGTATTTTTATTATGTTATAGATTATAATTAAATCAACTTACCTCAAAATTAAAATAATCCATATAATTCTCATACGGAAAATAACTTGCAACAAATAAACAATCATTACCTAAAAACAATTATTTAATTATTTTAAATATAATTAAAAATTATTTGTTTTAATTCATACTTAATGAAATAAAAAGTAACGTGAAAGAAATTAACATTATAAAAATGTTATAATTTCTAATGTTTACTTTTTTATACATCTGAATAAAATGGATGTAATATTTTAATGTTAAAAAAAGGTATTTAATAAATTAAATGTTCTGAATGAAAGTTTCTGAATGAATTATTAAATCAGCTTTTTCAAGAATCATTTAAAATGATTCTCTAATAGTATTATAGTTTTAAATGGTAAATGAAAATTACTATTAAAAAATAATTTATTATAATTCATTTATAGAGCATAAAATATAATTTAAACATACAAACTTTAAATATATATAAGATATATTTAAAGAGGTCACTTTTTGTGCACTGTATTGCAATTTAAACATATAATATATTATATATATATAGTACTGTATATGTTTTAATTGAAGGAAAATATTTAAAATTAATTTACATTTCAAGTGCTATGATAAAAAAAATTAATAATACTATAATAAATGTTTTTTTTTATAAATTTTTACCTTATTAACTGCTTTTTTTTATTGATTTCATAACTTCCATTTACAAGGTAAGCAAGTACAAATGTTTTGTTCTGTAGAAAAATTAATGTAAATTCTGTAATGTATACAGGAATACGCCAGTTTGGATCAATTTATTTAATAATTATCCAAAAAAAAAAATGTTTTATTTTTAATTAACGATGAAAAATTCATTACGACGTTAAATTTTGAATTTAGAATTTAATTGAATTATAATTGCACTAAAGACTTCGCTTATCTTTTTATGCAATTTTGAACAGGTAAGTTCAAAATTGCATAAAAATGAACGAGGAAGTGTCTTGAGAGCTATGCGATTATCTTTACTCGTATTTCTTTTATGAAACAGTTATTAAATATTATTAATAAATATTGAGAGTATAAGTCAATACCATCATCATAATTTTATTTTTAAATACAATATGGTCATATTAAAACAATTATATGTTAAATTATTTTATTATCAAATAGAAAAGTGAAAAAAAAAATTACATCTGTTTTATATCTGGATTGCCAATGTCATTTTTAAATTTCCATGTACAGTTCGTTCATGGACACTTAGATTATCCATTTAAATCACTTGTTACAAACTTTACATATATAAACTCTTTGAACTGCATCATGAACCATCCGTTGATGTCTACGCTACATTTTTCTTTCCTCTGCTTATCTGCAGGAAATCTCAACAATCGAACGTCTGTAGATTTACTTTTAGAACTTAGTGTCACACAATAATCCATTGTTTAAAGTTTTGAGTACTTATATACGTAATCATAGTCGATTCACGTAGGAACTAAGTGTGGAGTGTAGTCTATCGATAAGTCCCAAAATGGCCTCTGCCGCATAGAATCACGGAAGCGTGTCCTGACTAGAGGATTTGATCCAGGGATCTCGAAAATCGGGATCCCGGGATCCCGACCACTTTTCAGTCCCAAAATTTTCGGGATTAAGTTTTCCTAATCCCGAGATTTTCGGGATTGGTATCATTTTAAAAAAAGTTACAAAATAGACTGCATGAAGCGAAACGTTCAGTGCCAGTGCTTTTAACAGAATTGCTTGTCTATCATTTTAATATAAAATACAAGAAATTTTATTCCAAGCAAGCAGCAGAAATTAACCTAGCGGGCTTGCGATGCTTGCTTGGAATAAAACTTCTTGTATTTTCAACTAAAATGATAGGCAAGCAGTTCTCACTGGGTTACTTGGTAATATACTTCATTTTTGTATTTTTGAATTTTCGCGGGCGCCAATCGATTTTCTGGCGCAGTCGAGAGCACTACTCAGTGCGTTTTACCTGTCAATGTGTCAGCCATCTTGTTTTGCCAGTGTGGTTAATATAGACCCGACGCCTCTCGCTTAGGGGGGTCGACCTTAGGTGAAAAGGTTACGACCCCCGCCTTGCCCGTGATCTGTCAGGATGATGCGAGAAAGTCTTTTTACGTTTGGGAGTAGTGGTTTGCTGGATGCTGAGAGACTCACACAGAGACCGAATTTACAAAATTAACGTGTTTATTTTTAGAAAGGCATGCTTACAATGATCGAAACAATCGGGATTGTAGCCTTTACTCCTACAATCCCGATCTGTGTCGACCGGACTGTTTTCTTCCAACCTCCCCGTGTCCTCGAAGCTATAACTAGAACGGGCTTATAAGTATTTACTAACGATTCCTCCAACTTCCATCAAACCTAAACGCGTTTTCTCAGCAGCTGCATATATGTGCAACAAATTGAGAAGCAGACTTGGTGATGAGACACAGGATGCGTTGTTATTTCTCAGATCATATTTTCGCAATTCAAATTAAAATGTTCCTATTAGATTAGTTTTCTTTATATTTAAGAAAAATGTGACTGATTAATATTATTTTTAAATACATTTTGCTAAGAAACTTACTTTACTACCTACTTACTAGGTTGTTATAAATGAAAGTAGTCTATTTAGTCGATGTTAAGAGAGATTTTTGTGAATTTTCAACGTTTATTTGCATAGTTTGTTACATAAAGGTTTTTATGTAACAAACTATTTTGTGAGTTTCAATTTATGTGAGTTTAAAGAGATCTCAGTGATGTTTAACATGAAGACGGAGTGATTTTAAGTCTGGTTAGTCTGACTCTAAGTCTGATTAGTTAGTGACTAAATTAGCTAGGTGTATACCGTAAAATACGTTGATTTTTGTTTAAATTTTGATTTGTTGATTTCTGTAAGATTTTCTTATTTTTTATTAACCCTCAATACCGAAATAATTCCGGGATTGAATAAGTATAATCCCGAAATCCCGGGATTAGAAATAAGGACCGGGATCGAATTCCCTAGTCCTGACTTTCTTATATATAGACCTTGGGTAAAAATTGAAAGTAAAATCTTCATAAAGAAACTAGGAGACCATGAGCATAATCATGTCAACTGTCCTCCGTTTTTTTGGCCGGACCATTTTCCCTCTTTATAAGGGCCCGTTTACTAAATAGCAGCGAAAGAAAATAATTTTACTTTCCTGGCTGTTATATATGCACAACATGGGAAAGTGTTGGCGTCAATTAAGATACTCTCTGAGTTTTTGCAAATCTCCAAGTTGAGATTGGGTCCCTTGAACACAGAAAAGTAAAATTTTCCGTGGATATGTATATATCCACAGATTTTAATCTATATATATACATATACAATCAATACATATACAATTTAACTCTTTCCGCCCCATGTGCTAAAAGGGTGTCTCTTTTAGCAAGCCTATTATGTGTTCTGTCATACCTACAATGGGGTGGCTGGATGGTGAGCAAGGGGCCTTCGAAGTCGGACCACACCATCGAAAAAGCCCTGGGGATTTTTTGACCCATTCGGATTCGATCCCGGGTACCCAGAACGGTAGGGTGCCATTTTGACCGCTCAGCCTCCGACCGTCCTTTCCTGGCTGTTATGTATATATAACAAAAGGAAGTATTAAAATTGTATGTGTATGTATGTGTACGACTAGGTGATAAGGAACGGATCCTATATATCCAGGAAAGATCAACCCCGAAAAATTTCTGGAATTGCTAATCAAGATTCGATTCCCACTCTCCAGAACGATAGACGCCTCGGCCATCCGACGATCTGGGAGGCAAAAGTCAAAGATAAAAGAATTGCATGATCGATTTATAAACAGAAAAATAGAACATAATAATAATATTTTATTTTGTATATTTATATAAGAAATGAATTTTTCATTAAATAAAAATCTAGAAAAAAATCATAAAAATTTTATTATTTTATAAAACTATAATACATTTTAAAAATATACATAAACCATAAAATTTTATTATTACTTTAATTAAAAAAATAAGAGTAAATAAAATATTTTCCTTATGCTTTTTCACGATAAAAATTTATTTTTAAAATTCGAACTCGTTTAGTGACTGTCGAACGTTGCCATCCAATTCACGTTTCATAAGCAAGAAACAAAATGGCAGTTAGGAGGCGATAAGAAAAACCTCTCTATTCTAATAATGATCATGTTTATTTGATTAGATACATATTTTTAGTATTTTTGAAAGAAACATTTATTAATTAGAAAAAAAAACATGAGACTTTTAAAACCCAGTTGGGTTTCACACGACGGTAAGAAATATTAAATAAAACTCCAATGAATTTAAATAAACACATATTAAATACAATTAGAAATTTTGTTAACATTTTCATCTCAATTTATGAGCTTACAATTTGCATTAAGCATTAAAAGTAACAAATAAATATAACAATTTTGTGTCATTTTAGTTAATTAACACCTTATAAATGTATCTTTTATATAATTTAAAACATTCTGTTTATTTTTTTTTGTTCTGTGTGATTGATACATGAGAATTTTAACAGGTCATCCTATATTTTCTGTGGATATTCATCCTGATGGCTCAAGATTTGCAACTGGAGGTCAAGGTATATAAACTAAAATTCATTGTCATTTAATATTCTCTTATGTTTTTTTTTACACTTTTTATTGTGTCAAACAGTTCATTTGATTTTCTTTCATCAGTTTTACATGTAAATATGGCTTTTGTGTTGGTTTAGGTGCCGATACAGGGAGAATTGTTATATGGAATATGGCTCCGGTTATGAACGAAGATGATGAGAAAGATGAAAATGTTCCTAAATTGTTGTGTCAAATGGATAATCATCTTGGCAAGTTTTAAATTTTTTTTGTATTCTTTTTGTTAATATATTAAGTTGTGAATTTGTCTCTTTGATCCGATCAAATCAGTTTGGTAGACTATCATATACAGCTCTATATGATAGTCTACCGAACTCTATATAAGCTGTATGTGATAGTCTATCGAACTGATTTGATCGGATTAAAGAGACAAATTCACAACGAAATAGCAGCTACCATAAGTGATATTTTGAATATATTAAGTAGTTATCAGTTTAATTAACTGTTTTTTTTTTTTTAAATTAAACTTTATAGATAAAATTAACATAATATGTACGTTTTCTTATAAAGATTTTCTTTTATTTTCCGTGTGATAAGTGAATGCGTGAATATTAATACATAAGAATTTAAATTTTCATTAATTATAAATAGAATATAAGTAGGTTTAGACAAAATTTTGATCACTTAGTTTTAATAGAGATATATAATATGAATTTATTATTTAAACTTTTTCAATGTAAGTTTATTCTTCAAAAAATATCTGCCACAATTTAATAGTAATATTTTAATTATAATTTATAATTATGATCAAATTTTTAATGTTTTAAGTAATTTAGTGCAGGTTCTATTACATTTATGTTTAGTAATGTAAATTTTTAATTATGTATTGATTAATGTTTAGACACTTTGTGAAAACTTGAAATTAAATCATATGTCAATTTCTTGTTACATTTTTTATACCTGCAATAAACAGATCTCTTTATTAGAATAGTGTTTATTTTTCTGTTTGAAATTAAATTTTTAATAATATTTATTATTAACAAACAACTCTACGAAAACCCAATACATTATACTACTAAAGCCAACCACTTGAGTGGTAATTTATTAGTATTATAGCCGTTAAACAACCTGACGACATATGGCAGTGATTGTCTTTAGTAATACTTATTATTACTGATATATTTCTTCTAACTTTAAAAATTGCTTCATCAATTGAAGTTTTTTAAAATGAAAGTTATTTTTTTTTAAATATAAAAATCAACATAATAATTTTTAAAATTGAGGATTCTTAATCTTTCATTAATATTGAACTTGTGAAGAAGTATCTTGAAGGCAAATGCTTCTATATAAAGTAAAGCTGTAGTACAAACACAAATCAAAAATAATCTTTCAAAAACAATACAATTACCACATACTCACATTTTTATTATTTATAAGTCAAATTAATTTTGTAAAATAATAATTAAATTTTTGATTTTTAATTTTTAAAATAAATTTGTTCTATTTCATTTNAGATTTTTACTCGACTCCACAGCCCTGGCAGGATTGTGGAGTCGGAGTTGGAGTCGTGGAGTTTTGGTGTTTTAGCCGGAGTCGGAGTCGGAGTCGGATTGGTAAGGAAAAGTCGGAGTCGGAGTTGGAGTCGGTAGATTTTTACTCGACTCCACAGCCCTGGCAGGATTGTGGAGTCGGAGTTGGAGTCGTGGAGTTTTGGTGTTTTAGCCGGAGTCGGAGTCGGAGTCGGATTGGTAAGGAAAAGTCGGAGTCGGAGTTGGAGTCGGTAGATTTTTACTCGACTCCACAGCCCTGGCAGGATTGTGGAGTCGGAGTTGGAGTCGTGGAGTTTTGGTGTTTTAGCCGGAGTCGGAGTCGGAGTCGGATTGGTAAGGAAAAGTCGGAGTCGGAGTTGGAGTCGGTAGATTTTTACTCGACTCCACAGCCCTGGCAGGATTGTGGAGTCGGAGTTGGAGTCGTGGAGTTTTGGTGTTTTAGCCGGAGTCGGAGTCGGAGTCGGATTGGTAAGGAAAAGTCGGAGTCGGAGTTGGAGTCGGTAGATTTTTACTCGACTCCACAGCCCTGGCAGGATTGTGGAGTCGGAGTTGGAGTCGTGGAGTTTTGGTGTTTTAGCCGGAGTCGGAGTCGGAGTCGGATTGGTAAGGAAAAGTCGGAGTCGGAGTTGGAGTCGGTAGATTTTTACTCGACTCCACAGCCCTGGCAGGATTGTGGAGTCGGAGTTGGAGTCGTGGAGTTTTGGTGTTTTAGCCGGAGTCGGAGTCGGAGTCGGATTGGTAAGGAAAAGTCGGAGTCGGAGTTGGAGTCGGTAGATTTTTACTCGACTCCACAGCCCTGGCAGGATTGTGGAGTCGGAGTTGGAGTCGTGGAGTTTTGGTGTTTTAGCCGGAGTCGGAGTCGGAGTCGGATTGGTAAGGAAAAGTCGGAGTCGGAGTTGGAGTCGGTAGATTTTTACTCGACTCCACAGCCCTGGCAGGATTGTGGAGTCGGAGTTGGAGTCGTGGAGTTTTGGTGTTTTAGCCGGAGTCGGAGTCGGAGTCGGATTGGTAAGGAAAAGTCGGAGTCGGAGTTGGAGTCGGTAGATTTTTACTCGACTCCACAGCCCTGGCAGGATTGTGGAGTCGGAGTTGGAGTCGTGGAGTTTTGGTGTTTTAGCCGGAGTCGGAGTCGGAGTCGGATTGGTAAGGAAAAGTCGGAGTCGGAGTTGGAGTCGGTAGATTTTTACTCGACTCCACAGCCCTGGCAGGATTGTGGAGTCGGAGTTGGAGTCGTGGAGTTTTGGTGTTTTAGCCGGAGTCGGAGTCGGAGTCGGATTGGTAAGGAAAAGTCGGAGTCGGAGTTGGAGTCGGTAGATTTTTACTCGACTCCACAGCCCTGGCAGGATTGTGGAGTCGGAGTTGGAGTCGTGGAGTTTTGGTGTTTTAGCCGGAGTCGGAGTCGGAGTCGGATTGGTAAGGAAAAGTCGGAGTCGGAGTTGGAGTCGGTAGATTTTTACTCGACTCCACAGCCCTGGCAGGATTGTGGAGTCGGAGTTGGAGTCGTGGAGTTTTGGTGTTTTAGCCGGAGTCGGAGTCGGAGTCGGATTGGTAAGGAAAAGTCGGAGTCGGAGTTGGAGTCGGTAGATTTTTACTCGACTCCACAGCCCTGGCAGGATTGTAGAGTCGGAGTTGGAGTCGTGGAGTTTTGGTGTTTTAGCCGGAGTTGGAGTCGGATGGTAAGGAAGAGTCGGAGTTGGAGTCGTGGAGTTTTGGTGTTTTAGCCGGAGTCGGAGTCGGATTGATAAGGAAAAGTCGGAGTTGGAGTCGGTAGATTTTTACGCGACTCCACAGCCCTGATTATATAATAAATCAACCAAAGTCGAATATTATTAGTCTAGAAACGGCTATAACATATCGGGTGTAGTAAGGATGTTTGATTAAGAACAATTATATTTTAGGCCCTACTTTTTGGCAAAGTTAGTTGACATTATATATATAATCTAAAAATATTGATAGTCTTATTTTAAAATAATTTTAAATTTGAAAAAGATTTTTGCGAAAAGTAACTTTTTTTTTTTTTTTACTGAATAATTATGTAGAAAATTGTTTTGTTCGTAATTGTTTCTGATTACATTATAATATGTTCACATTGTTTTATTTATATATAATTTATCTGTATTATTTTGCAAATTTTTTGCTATTTTCCAGAAAAAAAAATCTGTTAAATTGATTGTATGTCTTTATTGCTTTAAATTTTTTCTAGTTCTACATTAAAAATATTGTTATCATTAGATTAAAAAAATATACATATATATTTCATTTATATTTATTTATTTGAACTGCATTCAGTTTTGACAGTTTATAATTTGAAATTATTATATCTAAATCATTTGTTTATATTTTGATCAACAAATTTCTTGATATTGCTACATTACATAGGATGGGGTTTTTGTCACCAAAAAAATCATGTACAGGTGCACCACTGAATTTCCAGCAACTGATAGTCCAGCACCTTCTTTAACTTGAAATTCTTGCAGTTATCAGACTAGTTTATTGCAGCACTTATTAACATTATTCATACTGCACATGTTGGTGACCACATTGTAATTTTTATGATATTTTCAGTTCATTTTGCTTAAACTTAACCCTAGCTATATTCTGAAAGATGAGATTGTGAGTAGTGGTGTCAAACATAAACAGCAGTCCATATCAATCCAAGTTTCAGGCAAGTCTGAGGTCTACTTAGGCACATAGGTGGTTTATAATTAGTGGATCAGAGATGTGTTGATGACTTACTATAATACAAGATCATAGTTGGTCCAGCAAAATGGTTAATCTGGCAATGCTTTGGAATCAAGGGTGAGGAAATTCAACGGTGTACCTGTATTATGTTACTGTACAAATTTCTGTAATTTACAATTACAGAAATTTCTTTATTTAATTAATCAAATAATATTTTTTGGCTATACAGTAATACCTCGATTTACGCTACCCCGACTTACGCGAATCCGGAGTTATGCTATTTTCAAATCTCGTCGATTCGTCTTTTGTTTGAGCGCCAAGCAATTGATGATTACTCACTCGCCCCACACTATTGTTCAGCTTACATGTTTGGATGTGTCACGCAGAACCGACACATAAATAACACAAAATAAATTGTAGCTATTTCTGTGTTTGTTATATCTATGGAGGCTTGAGAGACTATGTGGTGATTTCTTGTAACTGTTAACGAATCAAAAGACGAGATAAGATTAACAAGAACATTTATTAGCTTACATATATCCAACTTGGATTTTACACAAATTGCGAAACTATACCCTGACTTCGCAAATTCGACTTATGCAAATTAATTATTATATGCGAATTCGACTTATGCGATTATCGCTTGGTCCCACCTATCGCGTAAGTTCAGGGTATTACTGTATTTTACTAATTTTTCAAAGATTTTAAATAATTATGAATGTATATTATTTGATTAATTATTTCATATTAAAATATGATTTTAAAATTGTTTTATCAATATTGAAAAAAATATAAAATTAATATATTTTCTGGCTGATGGAAAATCTTATAACTTTTATGAATTAAATATATTTTAAAGTAGTAGTATAATGTTACATTTATGGTAGATATTGGTTAAAATAACTATGAAATGTATTTAAGTAAGTAATTATTTCTTATAAAGTAACAAAGAACATTTGTTTTTTTTAAGTTAATAGATTAAATGCTTGTAAATAAGCAAGTAATTTATACAATATATAAAAAAATGCAGTTATCTAGAGGATACATTTACAAATGGTTTTCTTTATGTTAAGAGAAACCTTGATTTGTTTGTTGATAGTTGAAAATAAAATTGTCATTTTTTACATTTTTTTTTTCAAAGTATAATTTCAGTATGATATCATCATTTATCAGCACTTGAAAATGAAGCTATATAAATAAATAATAATAAATAATAATGTTTTTAATAAATGAAAATTTTATCATATTATAATTGGGTGATATTTGATTTGAGGAAATATTAAAAAAAGAATAATTATTTTTTTAAAAATATTTATTAAAAATTTTTTAAAATGAAATTATATTAAATAACCTGTTAGATTTGTTTTTAAATGCAACATAGCAATAAAAAGTAAACAGATTGAAATATAATATCAAAAATATATTTTAGTTTGTTAATTTATTTGATAATTATAATATTTTTCAATAAGATGAGTTAGTCAAAAAATAATACTATTTAATTTACACAAGAAAAACTAGAGTATTGTATAAAAACAATTTACAAATAAATTATAAGAAACATTTTTCACTACTTAACTGTGAACATTTTGAATATAAAATTTCATTTTATTGACACGATTACATTAAAATTCTGTAAAATAATTTGAATCAAAATGATGTTTACCATCTCTCACTTAATTTCTAGTTGTTAGAATTGAGAGAAACCTTATAAATATGTTGTTGATGTCTTACAAAATTTCCAAACATACTTAATTATATCTATCTATCTATCTATCTATCTAAAATAAAATTTTTAAAAATCTTTAATGCTTTCAGAATGATTTTAATTCCAGCTTCACAAAAATCAATAAACAAAACATACAAAAATAATCAAATCAAAATGGAAAACAGATATGTTATTATTAAATTAGGATAAAGCTAATTATATTTTCTAATATATTATCTATAAAAAATATTTCAAAATAAGTTTTTAATATTCTAAATAGAATATCAATAGGTCTGTCTTTTGTTTTGAATTGAAATTTCATTATTTTTGTAATTCTGAAAATGGATGTAAAAGTATTTTTAAAAATATTAAAAATATTTAAAAAGTTTTAGTTATTTTTATTTTTTGTGATAAAAGAGTTTAGTAAATTAGGATTTTTTAAAAATATTTTTTAAAATATCGTTATATTTCATCATTATTATTGATTAAAATTATTGTTAAATAAGTCTTCTAGTTATTTATTGAAGTTTGTATGACTGCTACTAGTTTATATACTTTTATTATTGATTCTACACTTTATAATCTCAATTATTTTAAGATTAAATATGCCAAGGAAAGCCATAAAAATTAAAAACATAAGTCTAATATAAGATGTAGCTAAAGTAATAGCAATAAAATAATATAAAAAATCCTCATTAGCTCAAAATTCAAGAAACAAAATAACTATGACTTAAAATTATTGAGTTTTGAATTATCCGAGATTTATGTTTTCTATATAATATGCCAACTGCCAGGTAACTGATGTAATTTATTAAGCAAATGAAATATGGTTACATATACAGAATGTTATTTTCGTTAATTAATAATTAATAATAATAACATAAATGAGCAATTATTTATTATGATATCATTACAATGCTGGGCTGCAATTTTTAATCATATTTTTAATGTATTTCATTTAAAATATATGCTCTCCACCTGAAATTATTACTGTAGTGTCTTATCCTGGTACATCATACCTTTCCATTAGCAATGGAGTTGTGCCAGTCAACTATCAATTATAAACTTTTCACCTTTCAAGGGAAAGTTTTGAATTGAAATAACATGACTTCCAGTTTTAATTGGAAATTTGTATATAGTTAATTGGGGCAGCCTGCTTCTGAGGTTTCCATATTTGGTCTCGGATTTTGTCTGTCTAACTCCGTTTTCAAGATAAAGAAAAGACTGATGAATGGACAACAGTGGAAATGTATAGGTCTACAATTTTTTCAAATTGCAGCCTAATAAACTGCAGGTAAACACCATGTGTCCATTGAGAACATCACAGGCACCAGATAGATTTTATAAAAAGTAAAGCAGACTTCTCAAAATGTAGCCCAAATTATTTTTAAAGTGACCCAAAAAGTAGTAAGTCTCTCAAATGTATTATAGTAATATAGAGCTACAAATATATCAATTTTCTATTTGTAGCCAAACTTGTAATCCTGAAACCCATATTTTATGAGATAAGAGAAAAAAGGGTAGTTCATGGGTAAGGTGACTCCCAAAAATGTGTTGTTATAAAAGCAAACCCATATTGACTAGATTACAGTTGTTCTTGGTCTGTTGTTCTCTTACGGCATGGAGGCATTTCAATGTAAATGAACAAGTTAACACATGAATATCACAGTTCGGACAGAATTTTCACTTTGAATTTCAAAGTAACCATATTTTGAACTAACCAAATTCCAAAGAAAGTAAGAAATATTTTATGTACCATAACAGAAAAATAATATAAAAATAGACTTTATTCTACAAAAAATAGTAATCTTGCAATATCATTATTATTTAAAAACAATATATTTTAAAACATGAAGTCTACAATTTGTTTCTATCAATTCTATATAAGAGTGTATTATATCAATAATATTAAGGGAGTATTTCATTGGTTCTGTGCCAGAAGGTCATATATCACTTTATTCTAACTGACAAGTTACAGAAACAACAAAATTTTCAATGAAAACTTCCAATGAAAAGAAAGTTACCTTGAAAAAAAATCAGGTTAATATAACATAAATTGAAAATTTTTTATACGGTTTCAAACTTTCTTCAAGTTTTTCTGTAAAATTGTTCAGAATTGACATGCAACTTACTGGCATGTACCAGTACCTGATGATTTTATTATTATTAATTTTATTTTTCATTTTATGGGTATATAAATATCAGTTGGATTTTCCAGTTTAAAAATTTTAATGTTATATTGTTTTTATGTAATTTTTTTTTCATTTATTAATTGTACAGTAATAAGCAATGATAAAATATTTCATACTGCAGAAATGTTGAAATTGTTTTTAAATATCTAATTGAAATATTGATTGGAACAAAGAATAAATATTAAAAAACTGTTTTGAAAGTATATGTCTCAAGAATTGAATAATAATGTTACTTGTTAAAATTTAAATATAATGACATTAAAAATATTCTGTACTAAGGTATTAATAAGTAGGAAAAACTTTATCCTGAATCCTGAATCTAGTTAAACTTATTGGAAATGATTGTTAATGGTGTACATTATATGAAAATATTATAATTAGTATGAGAATTATAGATAAAATTTAAAGAATAAAAAGTAATACCGTGATTGTATCGAATCAAAATCCAAGAAAATGTTAAAATCAAAAGACTGCTACTGAAGTTTTAGGTTTAATTAGGATTACTTTTAAAGGAATAGGCTTTTTATGAATTCATTTCCACAATCTAGTATTTATGTAATTTATACAAATTATGTAACAATTAAAAGAGAATTCATGTCAGAAAAATAACAGGATTAAATCATTCATAATAATAATAATATGTCATATCTATACAATGCTATTTAGTGATAATTTTTTTAATAAAATATTTATTAATGAAACTTTTTTGTATATGTTATTTTTCAAAATTTATTTTTAATGATTTTATTTTTTCAAAAGTAAAAATGCAGCTGGAAAAAGAAAATTTAATAATGAGACAATTTGATATGAACATAAGACAATTCACAGACTCAAGAAAGTCTAAAATAAAGTTAGTTTTGATATCAAAAGTTAAAAATTCTTACTTTGAAGATTATAAATGATTTTAGTTTCATTAGAAAAATTAAATTTTTTTCGTGATTATTTCTAGGATTTAATGAATTCATTGTATATTTTTATTAAATGAGATAAGGGGTATGCAATATACATAAAAAAGACATAAAATAATAGATTTCTTATATATCATTTAAACCAATATAAATTTTATAATAATTAGTTTAGAATATTATTAGTTTAGAAATAAAATTTCTCTGTTAATGTCAACCATAATCGTATATAATAAATTGAAATAAAAATGAATATGAATTTAACATCAATTTAATATCAGTTTATTTATTATAATTTAATAATATTTAGGAGATTTAGTCACTAAAGATCATATAAGTTATACAATTTTTAATGTCTACTTGTCCTAGTCTTCATAATTAATTATATTTAATTAAATTTTGTTTTAAAAAACTCTCAAGTTTAAGTAAAATGTTTTATTTTAATTTATTTTTTAGCTATTTTATAGATTTTGAAGTTTTAAAATTGCAAATATTAGAAAAATATATTTTCTGTTGCAGTCAATAAACATGTTACATTGTTAACTGAAGTTATAAATTCATTTACATGGTTTGAAGTAAACTTGTTTTTTTGTATAAAGTTGTTGTTGAAAATTACCTTTTACCTATTTTTTTTTTTTTTTATTATAGTTGCTATTTTTCCTTAAATTTCCAGATTATTTTAATGTTTTAAAAGCTGTATATTTTGTTTTGTAGAATGCAGTTTCATCAGAATAGTTTGCTAGTATTGAATCTTAATTATTACCTGATGCAAAAAGCTGCTAACTTATGTTAAATTGAACAATCAAAAATTTCAAATCATCAAACATTCTCTAAAACTTCTTCATGAAATTGTTACTATCATCAGTCATACTTGATTATTCACCTACATTTATATTCTGTATCATAAAACTAGTTATGATTAGAAATACATTTTTATTAAATATTAAACCAAATTAGTATTGTGAGAGAGAGAATATTTTTTAGTTAAATCTAATATTTCCATCATCATCATCAAAATGTGACTGTTAGGCTGAGACTCATCAATATAAAAAGAAGCCATAAAAACTTGATTAGTGGGGTTTTTATGGCAAGTACTGCCATTAAGTGTCGAAAGTAAACACTTTTTTAGTGTAAGTTGGTGGAAACAAAACATTGTTGATTAGTTTATCATAATCATGTTAAAACTAATAAAAACTACACAGGCACCAAAATGGTGAGAACTAGAGCTATAATATAGCGAAAAGCTTATTTCTCACAGATTGGTTGCTCAGCTTGCCCTCTTGACACTGCTCAACTCGCCCTCTCCAGCATGAAATCATAGTAACATGATTAAAAATAATTATGATGAGGATTTTTACTCTTGTTTTTATACTAATGGAGTCTCAGCCTTAGAGTTAGTTTTTTTTTGCTTTCTACTAAGAAGAAATAACATTAAAATCTTTGCCAATTACCTTCCTTACATAGATCATGTAATCTTTGTAGTGTTTTCTAAGACAGAGAAGTGTTTTTTTTATCTTCATAAAGAAGAATGATGTTCTCTTTAATGAATAAAAAAGTTTACATATCAGCTGTTGGTAAAAATTATTTTCAACTATATTTTTTTAGCTCTTAAGCCCTTCTAACCTAATCACATTATAAACATGAGTTATATGAAATAAATTACATAAAAGGTAATTGAAGTTTAGACTATTTACAAAAATTAAATTAAATTTTCGAGTCTATCTTTTAATCCCTTATACATCACCACAGAAGTAACAGTTTTAAATTGCTTTGAAGAACACTTCTTAAACAAAGGTAAAAAATTGGTAGAAAACTCCACAATGTATAAGGGATTAAAAGATAGACTCGAAAATTTAATGTAATTTTTGTAAATAGTCTAAACTTCAATTATGAAGAAAATACATCTTGAGTCATCACCAAAAAAAAAAAAAAAAATGTATAAATACATAAAAGGTAGATTAAATAAGAAGGAATTCAGTTATTGATTTATATAAGATTATGTTATCAGTTAGTAATTTTTTATTTTATTTTATTATTTATTAAAATTTTTATGAGTATACCAACTATTTATTGAAAAAATAAAAACTTGCATTTGATTTTACAAAAGAACATTGGTAACTATTTTAAACATGTCAAAAATTTGAATAAGTTTGCATTTTATTACAATGATAATTGTTAAAATTCTCACAATTTTAAAATAAATCGTAGAAATAATGAATAAAAGTTTTGCGATATGTGATAGAGAAGCCATAAAAGAGAATATTAAAATGACATAATTGATGATAACCGTTTTAATAATGCACATTTGGAAAAATTATGATGATATCAAGCATTTGACATAACAAAGTTTGGTCACACAGTCTACTTATATATTTCTCAACACTTAAAAAATGGGAATCACATCATAGGATAAATGTTAGTTATAGGTCACTTAACTTAACTGATGAATTTATTTTTATAGCCTTTCTACTCCCAACATTTAAAGTTACAAATGCCAATTATTTAATCCTAAATGTGTCTTGTTTTATGAAAATGCAAAATTGTATAGTTATTGGCACATGTAATGACAAAAATCCTGGGGGATTTTTTGCTATCTGCTGACATCAGAAGCTTTTATTAATTAATTAATAGTGCCATGCAGTTTTTACAATAGCTTTTATACAACTCTTACTAAAGAAGTTTAAATTCAGAAAGACCAATTACTGTCTGGTGGCCAATAACCATACGGTTTATCTTAATTAATTAAGAAAATTGAATGATTATTTTAAAGATTATATAGTTTAGTTATTTTTTCAATAAAGTTAGTCAAAATTATTGTTTCTAAATATCTGTATAAACAGAAAATATTTATAACACAAGTTTAAATAATGATGTTATTAGTTATTGATCATACTGAAATTTATAAGAGTAAATTCAGCCTTGATATTTTTATTATATAAATGACAATGGAAAACAATTTTACTTTTGAAAAAATTCTGTTGAAAATTCAGTACGATCTTCTATTTTTAACTTAAGAAATATATTTGGAATAAAAGGCATAATGGATTTTTCCTAAAAAAAAAAGTGTCGAATTTCAGTAAAATTTAGCTGCTGTTCAATTATTGATGATATTAATGTTTATGACACTATTAATTATCAAATTTTGTTATGAAAATATTAGAAATTTTATACAGTTTAATTTTGTTTATACGATAGAAGGATATCTGTATCTTAATATAATATTACTTTTTTGTAAAGAAACTGTTGATAGTATGTCTGGCATATAACTGTTAACATAATTCTTGTGTATTGATAATATAACAAACACACAATGTAATAAGATCATATCATATAAAAATGATATATTTATTGCATACATTTGAAAGTAATTAAAATATTCATAGAATTTTAAAAAAATGGTCTAATTAAACTCATTCAAAATAATTTTTTGAATGCTAATTAAAATAACATGTATTTATATGAAGAAAAAATTCAATGTTAATACAACAGTAAAATGCTAACACAATAGAATCCTTATTTTGTAATTATGGATATTGTTATCACTTGTTCAATCTGTGATCTAACATATAAAACTCTTTTATTAATTGCTTTATTCTATTCATTTAACTTGCATTCTATTATTTTCAGAGTCAATTCACGAACTTGCAATAATTTATAGTCATATTGATTTTTACTTCAAGGATTTGCTTCTCACAACCAAACAAATCAATAAGAGATGGATTTATCATGTAAACAATTCTTAATACATAGTCTGGCAATTTGATAATGAGACAGGATTTAAAAAATATATAAATAAATAATGTAAAAAATATTTGAGGAAACTGGATATACTCTACAAAATATATATTTCTCTTATATTGATACAGCAAGTGATTTAGTCATTCATTGACTGGAACAATTTCTGCATGATCTTTTTTGATATGGCATTGAGAGTGGAGGTTATAACCTCTGGATGATTTTGATATTATAAAAATGTTTATTTTTTTCAGATATACTTTCAATTTCAGAAATTCAAAAT
>NW_019384980.1:91085-98249 GCF_000671375.1 Centruroides sculpturatus | reverse complement strand
AGCCTGATGTTTTAACATATAAATGATTTTTGTGATGACTCAGGATGTATTTTCTTCATAATTGAAGTTTAGACTATTTACAAAAATTAAATTAAATTTTCGAGTCTATCTTTTAATCCCTTATACATCACCACAGAAGTAACAGTTTTAAATTGCTTTGAAGAACACTTCTTAAACAAAGGTAAAAAATTGGTAGAAAACTCCACAATGTATAAGGGATTAAAAGATAGACTCGAAAATTTAATGTAATTTTTGTAAATAGTCTAAACTTCAATTATGAAGAAAATACATCTTGAGTCATCAAAAAAAAAAAAAAAAAATGTATAAATACATAAAAGGTAGATTAAATAAGAAGGAATTCAGTTATTGATTTATATAAGATTATGTTATCAGTTAGTAATTTTTTATTTTATTTTATTATTTATTAAAATTTTTATGAGTATACCAACTATTTATTGAAAAAATAAAAACTTGCATTTGATTTTACAAAAGAACATTGGTAACTATTTTAAACATGTCAAAAATTTGAATAAGTTTGCATTTTATTACAATGATAATTGTTAAAATTCTCACAATTTTAAAATAAATCGTAGAAATAATGAATAAAAGTTTTGCGATATGTGATAGAGAAGCCATAAAAGAGAATATTAAAATGACATAATTGATGATAACCGTTTTAATAATGCACATTTGGAAAAATTATGATGATATCAAGCATTTGACATAACAAAGTTTGGTCACACAGTCTACTTATATATTTCTCAACACTTAAAAAATGGGAATCACATCATAGGATAAATGTTAGTTATAGGTCACTTAACTTAACTGATGAATTTATTTTTATAGCCTTTCTACTCCCAACATCTAAAGTTACAAATGCCAATCATTTAATCCTAAATGTGTCTTGTTTTATGAAAATGCAAAATTGTATAGTTATTGGCACATGTAATGACAAAAATCCTGGGGGATTTTTTGCTATCTACTGACATCAGAAACTTTTATTAATGGTGCCATGCAGTTTTTTTACAATAGCTTTTATACAACTCTTATTAAAGAAGTTTAAATTCAAAAAGACCAATTACTGTCTGGTGGCCAATAACCATACAGTTTATCTTAATTAATTAAGAAAATTGAATGATTATTTTAAAGATTATATAGTTTAGTTTTTTTTCAATAAAGTTAGTCAAAATTATTGTTTCTAAATATCTGTATAAACAGAAAATATTTATAACACAAGTTTAAATAATGATGTTATTAGTTATTGATCATACTGAAATTTATAAGAGTAAATTCAGCCTTGATATTTTTATTATATAAATGACAATGGAAAACAATTTTACTTTTGAAAAAATTCTGTTGAAAATTCAGTACGATCTTCTATTTTTAACTTAAGAAATATATTTGGAATAAAAGGCATAATGGATTTTTCCTAAAAAAAAAAGTGTCGAATTTCAGTAAAATTTAGCTGCTGTTCAATTATTGATGATATTAATGTTTATGACACTATTAATTATCAAATTTTGTTATGAAAATATTAGAAATTTTATACAGTTTAATTTTGTTTATACGATAGAAGGATATCTGTATCTTAATATAATATTACTTTTTTGTAAAGAAACTGTTGATAGTATGTCTGGCATATAACTGTTAACATAATTCTTGTGTATTGATAATATAACAAACACACAATGTAATAAGATCATATCATATAAAAATGATATATTTATTGCATACATTTGAAAGTAATTAAAATATTCATAGAATTTTAAAAAAATGGTCTAATTAAACTCATTCAAAATAATTTTTTGAATGCTAATTAAAATAACATGTATTTATATGAAGAAAAAATTCAATGTTAATACAACAGTAAAATGCTAACACAATAGAATCCTTATTTTGTAATTATGGATATTGTTATCACTTGTTCAATCTGTGATCTAACATATAAAACTCTTTTATTAATTGCTTTATTCTATTCATTTAACTTGCATTCTATTATTTTCAGAGTCAATTCACGAACTTGCAATAATTTATAGTCATATTGATTTTTACTTCAAGGATTTGCTTCTCACAACCAAACAAATCAATAAGAGATGGATTTATCATGTAAACAATTCTTAATACATAGTCTGGCAATTTGATAATGAGACAGGATTTAAAAAATATATAAATAAATAATGTAAAAAATATTTGAGGAAACTGGATATACTCTACAAAATATATATTTCTCTTATATTGATACAGCAAGTGATTTAGTCATTCATTGACTGGAACAATTTCTGCATGATCTTTTTTGATATGGCATTGAGAGTGGAGGTTATAACCTCTGGATGATTTTGATATTATAAAAATGTTTATTTTTTTCAGATATACTTTCAATTTCAGAAATTCAAAATTAGTTGTAGAAGGACATATCTGCATAATATAGTGGATATTTGAGTGCACAAACTTGTTTTTAGGAATATTTGAACTGAAACAATAATTAGGTCTGACACAGGAACAATTCACTTTAACAATTATTGCAAAATGTCTAAATAATAATTGCCAGTGATAGGTTCATCTTCTAGAACAAAATATGTTTGCTATCAATAAGTTCTTCATTGCAAATTGAAATTGGATGTCCTATCATTTTATCATCTTCCAAGTCTTTCTTTCCATTAATCTGAGTGTCAGGTATAAAATATGAACCTTTATTAGTTTCGGTTCTAATGTGTTTACCAGTAGAGCTGATACACAATGGAGTCTTACCAAGATAACTTATTGAAGATCTTTATCAGTTGCTTGGTGACCTACAAAGATATGTTACCAACATCTATTTCTGTATGAGCTATGTGATACTGAAAGGTCAATAAAAGTGGTGTGGGTTTATCATACCTTCTGTTGTAGGCTATCATATATTATAACCACATTTCACTACTGTATTTTTGAGAGTTAACTTATACTTACAAGGAGATAGCCAGACATTCATGTCTTCGATTCAAATGAAACTTGGTGACTACATAGCCCTAAACACAAACAGCTCCTTGTCTGAATAATAGGACCCACTTCTTAAGTGTTTCTTAAAGACAGGTTTCTGAAAATTGACCGTTTATCTTATAAGTCTTTGGAAGTTTTAATCTTTGTAATGCTTATGTTGTTTGTTACACTTCAAATATAACAATACAATCATATCTGAAAATAAATATGAAGAAATAAAAATTTTATTTAACCATATACAAGAGTTAAATCTACAGAGACTTCATTTTCTGTTTAGAGAAAGTGATGTCATGATTTTTTAACCACTTATTATTATTATTATGTTGGGTTTTGTGAGTTATACTTGGTTTACACCGGTGGCTGTGTACTATGTCGGACCAGAGTCAAGGCATAGCAACCAAAACAAAACTAAAATTAAACAAGTAAAACAGCAAAACCATATTTGGGACAAGACTATGTCTTGGAGACAGAATCACTTTGATTCTCAAGGCATGTCTTGTTCTCATTCTCCTATCTTCTTTGATATTGCTGCTTTTGGGCGCGATCGTTAAAACTTTGCCTGCCTCAACCACAAGGTTGTCCACGAGCCATTTTCGGTGAATGTTCTGTCAGTAAAAATTTACTAAGAAACTGATAATTTACTTAATTTGTATCGGCAGCGCAATATTTACAATAGTGTCAATATATAATATAAATCCAAGATCGCATGGCTGTCGACTCGAAAGGTCAATTAACTTGAAGTGAAAAAATGTCTCTCCTACCTTGTCCCTGATGTCCACATTGACCTCGACCACGTGTTCTGTCTTTTGTTCTGTCATTAAAAATTTACTAAAAAACTGATAATTTACTTAATTTGTATTGGCAGAGTGATATTTACAACAGTGTCGATACATAATATAAATCCAAGATCAGCATGGCTGTCGAATCGAAAGGTAGTAAAAAGATGTCTCTCCTCGTTAGAGTTTCAGAGTTCACTTCTTAGAATGACTGTGGGTGGTACTCTCCCCTACCTGACTTCAGTGGGGTGAGGTGACTGTTTTGTCTGTTTTTAGAAGAGGGTCGCAATTTTGGATTTTATTTTGACTCGATTCTTGGTCCCCTGACTATCTACAAGTCTGGATTTTTTTATGCGCAAATGATTTGGGCACCTAATATTCTGTGCCAAATATCAACTCTCTACATCTACTCCTTCATACCTCTATTCTGATAAGAACATGAGGCAGTACGATTTTATAAACAAGACATAATCTTGTCAATAAGTGTGTCAGTGTCAATGTCTGTATTCAGGAATTTCCTAACAATATGGCATGTATTCAATATAGTGGTCTTCTGTAGTGTGATATTATTATTATTATTACTATTAATATTACTATAGCATTGTTGTCAAAATATTAAGTAGTGTGACAGTAGTGAAGCAGGATTTTGAGAATATGGGTGCTGTTCAAGACAGATTCAGGAGGGATTAAGACATTCATCCTTTTTTTTTTTAGATTGCTACTCAGTTATCTTAAAATTAATTTAGTTACCCAATCTTACCTAAGTGAAGTCATGTAATATCTATTGTTGTATTTTATTTTTATTTTAAAGTAAGAAAACTGATTGCTTTGGTATCAATAATATGCTGCAGCACTTATAAGCGATCTCCTGGATAAGCCAATTTAGATTTTTGGACAATATATTAATGATAAAAAAAATTTCTTTCTTGATTTAAAATTTACTGATTTTATACACAAATAATATTTCAGCCTTCTGTAATGCAATCTGTTTATATAAATCAAATATTATAAGTATTATTCAAAGATAGCATAAAAAAAATGTGTCATCAAAATATATGCATCATATTTTGTGATAAATTTAAACAAATTTATCATAAAGTCTAATAGTAAAATATTTAAATGTAGAATTTTTATTATTTATTTATTAAACAATTATTTTAATTAATATGTTTTATGTTTTAGCTTGTGTTAACTGTGTTCGTTGGTCTGGTAGTGGGAAATATTTAGCATCAGGTGGTGACGATAAAACAATCATGATTTGGCAAACAGGAAGGTAAAAATTTTTATTCAAAGTTATTTTACTAAAATAGTAATACAATTTGATTATTTCTTTAGATATATCAATAACATAATTAATAATGAAAATAAAGAAAGGTTTAACTGATTCAGAGGTAAAGAACCTATGGCCTTCAGGTTTATAGCTTGATTTGATAAAACAAAATGTTGTAAGTTTAATTCATAAATAATGAATTTTGAGCTATGAAAGTACATTTTCTGTTTTTTTACAGTTGCAACTACATTAATATTATAATTTGTGATAACATGTAATTGTTTTACATAAATATATTAAACTTATAACAGCTACTCAAAAATTCCACAAATAAGCAAAACACTAACAAAAATAAACACCATGAAGTTTTAGTCTGTATTTCATAATAGTCATTTTGTATTCTGATGTAAATTATTCATTGAAATATTTAGAAAATATTAATGTTGGGAAGTTAAGAAATTCTTTTATGCCATTAAAAGAATATTCAGAATCACTTTTAAAAATAATTTTAATGGATTAACTGTTTCAAGTGGATATATCTTAGCAATGGTAGTTCTTTGAACTTCTTTGAAATTTTTAAAAATTTATTTATTTTATTATAAAAATAACCCATATCTCTATCTTTGATGCAAATGTACAGATTAAGTAATTTACACTTTATTAAGCTAGTTAAAAGTTTCAATATAAACAGATATTTTTGACTAGTTACATAGCAGCTGTTGAATACTGCAGAACTGAATATAAATTTAAAAGAATAAAACATCAAATACATTTTAAATAAGCATAAAATACAAAGAAAATATTTTAAATATTAAAATAATAATATAAAATAAACAATGTAAAGTAACAATAATTTTAAACGTTTATTTTTTTAATACACTAAATAGTAAAATGTTTTTCGGTGAGTTATTTCCATGAGATTGGTAGAGATTCAATATTTTTAGTATTCCACTTAAATTGTTTTTTGTTTATAAATGTAACATAGTTCTGAAAAATTCATTCTAAGAATCTTGGTCTCCAATAAATAAATCTTTTTATCACTTTCACTTTTTTCTCTTTATTTTATTTAAGGCTATTATCAAATGTGTGGATGTCACTACCATTTCCGAAGACATGATACATGCTAATGATGTTGCTTCAGTGAAATTGGTTTAGCTGCATGCTGTAAACATACAACAATGAACATGTGAACATTAAATCTGTGGTACGACTTGAAGTCGCACAACAAGAACATATGACATTACAGGACATTCTACATGCTATACGTTGCGTAATTTTGCCTCAATGAAATTCCTCCTTTAGAACTATAAACTTATTTTTTAAAGAATTAGATATAAAAAATAAAGTTAAGAAAATCTTCATGTTTCTATTCAGTTATTCCTGATAAAACAATCAATCAATATTTCTTCAAAAAAATTATTGATATAAAAAGACTAAGGATGTAGAAAAAAAATTATAGAGTATAAAATATACTTAACAGAAGATTATCAAATGTAATTCAAAATTTATTGATTTGATTTACCACATTAATTTATAATTACAGTAGAGCATCGATTATCCGACCCCCGATTAACCTTCACATCAGTTAACCGACCATGTTCTAGTCAGCAAATTCAAATGTCCGCTAGTGATGCGATGCTACAGTATTTGGCTATGTGTTGGCTACTTTAATATTATTTTTGTTAAATTTTGCATGTTTTAGCTGGAAACACTGACTCGACCATGAAAGGGAGGCCAGTATTTAAACGAGGCTTAATTTTCTAATTATGAGTGGTTGTTTGTTTTGTGAGCAATAAAATAATTTAAAAATAATTTTTAACAATACAATAGAGACAATTATTATTTAAAAAAAATTTTTGTTGGGCTTAACATCAATGAAAATTCAACACGAAGTAGATTAATAGCGATATACTAATATACTAATTACATGGGATATACTAATATACTATACTAATAATGTATTTTTTCATACTTTTCGGTTATCCATTTTTTCAGTTATCTGATGAACCCCAGTCCCCAATTGAGTTGGATAATCAATGCTCTACTTTACATCTATTACTTGATTTGAGATTAAGTGAAATAAAGTCTGTTATCGTAAAATAAAAATTAAATTTTTTTATGTTGTTATTAAATAAATAAGTT
>NW_019384980.1:78325-90184 GCF_000671375.1 Centruroides sculpturatus | reverse complement strand
CTACTAAATTATAATTTAGTAGTTAATCTAGTATCAAAAACATTCGATTCAGCACGACACACAGTCCTCCGAAAAACACCACACGAAAGTGCCAGTGCTGCCAGCTAAAACACACATCAACAAAGAAAGTATTGGAGTAGCTTAAGATATAGCCAAAGATTGCAGCGCCACAGCACTAGTGAAAATTTAAATTTGACGACTGGAATTCTTTCAGATAAACGATGCTCTACTGTAATATCTTCCTTATGCTTAGTTCACATATTATCTGTTCCTAATTTTTGTTTTTTCTAAATGTATAATAATGTCTGTATGTAAAAGTTATTTGAGTAAAAAAACAATGAAGAATTAGAACAAAAAATAGGCACTGGTAAAGTTTAATACAGGAAAGTTATTTAAAGTCAGTTCAAAATATTAATTACTTAATACAGCAATAAATATCTTAATTAGCTACTTAGTATTCAAATGATTAATTTAATGATTATAAAAATAAAAGTTTTTAAATTCAAGTTCACTTAAAAAAATAAGGCATTAATAATTATGAATATAAATATTTGTATATGTTTATAGTTCTTTGAAAACTGAACTTGAGTAATTATTTGAAATTATTTGAAAACTTGAAATTATTTACAAATTATGATTTGCATGATTGTATTATTAGCAACACAAATTGGGTTACATTCTAATGTAATGCAAGTATGATAAAACTGTTCAAAAGTTTATTTGAAAAGAAAGATATAATTTTCTTTTATTAGGTATGGAAGTGGATCAACTGTTTTTGGTTCTGGTGGAAAAATGGTTAATATTGAACAGTGGCGATGCATCAGTACTTTAAGAGGTCACAGTGGAGGTAATTTTATTTCAAATTAACATATATTTTTTTTAATTTGCAAATTAATATTTTATGATTTCATTGAAGTATAAATAATTGATTTTCTCTTTTGATATGAGTATATACATAAATCTACAATGTATATTGTTTATTGCAATAATTAATGATGCTTTGTCCATAGTATTATTATAATACTATATAACAGTATAATTAATATACAGCATTAATAATGTAAATAACTAAGATACAGTACAGCATCAATTATCTGAATTAATTGGGGACTGGGGTTTTACGGATACCGATTATGTATGAAAAAATATGTTAACCTATCCCAGGTTGAAATTCGTTCAGATCCTGGCGTGTTCTTAAGTACCCTCTCATGGTTGTGACAGTGCTGCCAGCTACAACATGCAGATCAATAAAAATAATATTGGAGTAGCCCAAGACATAGCCAAAGATTGCAACACCACAGCACTAGCGGAAATTTAAATTTGCCAACTGGAAAGCTTTTGGTTAATTGACATTTCAGTTTATCGACATTCGGATAATCGGTGCTCTACTGTATTTACATTTCTAATGCAAATAAGCATTAAATCATACTTTAAATATTTTAAAGTAATATTTAAAGGCTGTAGAATTAATAAGAACAAATCAGATTGAAATCAGTAGTTTTAAAGCTATAACATTTTACTACTCAAACAATAATTTTTTACAGCACTTTAAATAGTAAATAATATGTACACTACTCAATTATTGACAGATTATTTTAGTATTTTTTTCAGTAATTGCAAAAAAAGAAATTGCATTGTAGGCAGTTGTCTATATTACTCTGTTTTTTATGTTTGCTTTACATAATATTTATCCATTATTTTTGTTATAGGCATAGTTGTAAATTTTGAATTTATAATTAAAACAGAAACCCAATTATATGAGGTAATGTGGACTGATGCTTATCGTAGATAACTATAAAAACTCAGATAAAATGGACTGCCACAGCGATTTTGGATAAAAATTACAGATATAAAAAATATTACTTGGCATCAGTTTTAAGTCTCTTGTTATGCTGTAGTGAATTTAATCATATGTAAAATATTTTTTACACCATTTATTATGCAGTTAATACTTCGAATAGTTGTAAGAATAAAAATATCTTATGCAATTAATTTTAATATGGATAGTTTGTCTCACATTGAAGTTAAGTGATAAAAGATAACAGGAACAAATCATTTTATAATACATGTTATTGTTTAAACTTTCTTTAAAAAGTCCTTTATAGCGGTTCCTTCCTTCTTTTCTGCAACGATCCAGTCACCTTGCCTTCATTTTTCATGGGCTGCTTGTTTATGAATACATGTGTGTATACTTTGTGTGTTCAATCTTTGATTTGAACTTTTTATTTGTAAAATAATAATCATGTTTTGTTTCATAGTTTGATACAGATATTAGTAAAAAAATCTGTAAATTTTTAAATCAGACTTATCGAAGTCAGAAAATTAGTTATTTATATAAAACTTATTGAGTATAATTAACATTTATCAAGTGTGAACAATTAAAAACATCATAAAATCCTTGTTAGTTTTGATGATTTTATTATTGTGATATTTTTATAGTTGTTTTATTAGAATTTAAATAGATTGTCTATTGTAAATAAGATATATTCAAATCAAATCTTTAACTACTTAAATAATTAGAACCAGATTACATTCAAACTATTATAAAACTAATTAGTAAATGATTAAATAATTTAATTTGGCCTAAAGATATGCAGTTAGATCACAATGTTACATTAAATTTAATAATTATAAATTAAATTTGAATTAAATTAATTAATTTAGAATATTCTGAAGGAAAAGAACAATCTAGTGTGAGACTTGAATTAAGTAATCATATACATTAATAAATAATTTAAATTATTGTTTTTATTTGACTATTAATAGAAATATAATTAATGAATTAACATTTTGTATTGAAATTCTTCCACAAAGCTTGTGGAAAAATTATTTTGAGATACTAAAAAAATTTTTCATGAAAATTTAATATCGCATATTATTTTATAGATATACTTGACTTAGCATGGTCACCTCATGATGTATGGCTGTCAACATGTAGTGTAGATAATTCTATTGTGATTTGGAATGCTCTTAAATGGCAAGGTAATTAATTTTAGATCTATTTAAATCATTATTATGTATTAGAAGAAGAATTCAAGGTTTCTTTTACCCTTTTTGCCCTGTAGACACTGAGAGAGTCTTTTTTCATACTCGTTGTGGGTTTAGTCCAGCCCTCAATGGAGCAGCTGGGTGGGGAGGGCTGGGGCCTGACATATCCAGGATGGACCTGTAAAAATTCTTGGAGTTCTCCATCTGGGTTTGGTCTGGATTGAATGGTTTATCAAATATACACGTCTGTATGTAAAAGTTATTTGAGTAAAAAAACAATGAAGAATTAGAACAAAAAATAGGCACTGGTAAAGTTTAATACAGGAAAGTTATTTAAAGTCAGTTCAAAATATTAATTACTTAATACAGCAATAAATATCTTAATTAGCTACTTAGTATTCAAATGATTAATTTAATGATTATAAAAATAAAAGTTTTTAAATTCAAGTTCACTTAAAAAAATAAGGCATTAATAATTATGAATATAAATATTTGTATATGTTTATAGTTCTTTGAAAACTGAACTTGAGTAATTATTTGAAATTATTTGAAAACTTGAAATTATTTACAAATTATGATTTGCATGATTGTATTATTAGCAACACAAATTGGGTTACATTCTAATGTAATGCAAGTATGATAAAACTGTTCAAAAGTTTATTTGAAAAGAAAGATATAATTTTCTTTTATTAGGTATGGAAGTGGATCAACTGTTTTTGGTTCTGGTGGAAAAATGGTTAATATTGAACAGTGGCGATGCATCAGTACTTTAAGAGGTCACAGTGGAGGTAATTTTATTTCAAATTAACATATATTTTTTTTAATTTGCAAATTAATATTTTATGATTTCATTGAAGTATAAATAATTGATTTTCTCTTTTGATATGAGTATATACATAAATCTACAATGTATATTGTTTATTGCAATAATTAATGATGCTTTGTCCATAGTATTATTATAATACTATATAACAGTATAATTAATATACAGCATTAATAATGTAAATAACTAAGATACAGTACAGCATCAATTATCTGAATTAATTGGGGACTGGGGTTTTACGGATACCGATTATGTACGAAAAAATATGTTAACCTATCCCAGGTTGAAATTCGTTCAGATCCTGGCGTGTTCTTAAGTACCCTCTCATGGTTGCGACAGTGCTGCCAGCTACAACATGCAGATCAATAAAAATAATATTGGAGTAGCCCAAGACATAGCCAAAGATTGCAACACTACAGCACTAGCGGAAATTTAAATTTGCCAACTGGAAAGCTTTTGGTTAATTGACATTTCAGTTTATCGACATTCGGATAATCGGTGCTCTACTGTATTTACATTACTAATGCAAATAAGCATTAAATCATACTTTAAATATTTTAAAGTAATATTTAAAGGCTGTAGAATTAATAAGAACAAATCAGATTGAAATCAGTAGTTTTAAAGCTATAACATTTTACTACTCAAACAATAATTTTTTACAGCACTTTAAATAGTAAATAATATGTACACTACTCAATTATTGACAGATTATTTTAGTATTTTTTTCAGTAATTGCAAAAAAAGAAATTGCATTGTAGGCAGTTGTCTATATTACTCTGTTTTTTATGTTTGCTTTACATAATATTTATCCATTATTTTTGTTATAGGCATAGTTGTAAATTTTGAATTTATAATTAAAACAGAAACCCAATTATATGAGGTAATGTGGACTGATGCTTATCGTAGATAACTATAAAAACTCAGATAAAATGGACTGCCACAGCGATTTTGGATAAAAATTACAGATATAAAAAATATTACTTGGCATCAGTTTTAAGTCTCTTGTTATGCTGTAGTGAATTTAATCATATATAAAATATTTTTTACACCATTTATTATGCAGTTAATACTTCGAATAGTTGTAAGAATAAAAATATCTTATGCAATTAATTTTAATATGGATAGTTTGTCTCACATTGAAGTTAAGTGATAAAAGATAACAGGAACAAATCATTTTATAATACATGTTATTGTTTAAACTTTCTTTAAAAAGTCCTTTATAGCGGTTCCTTCCTTCTTTTCTGCAACGATCCAGTCACCTTGCCTTCATTTTTCATGGGCTGCTTGTTTATGAATACATGTGTGTATACTTTGTGTGTTCAATCTTTGATTTGAACTTTTTATTTGTAAAATAATAATCATGTTTTGTTTCATAGTTTGATACAGATATTAGTAAAAAAATCTGTAAATTTTTAAATCAGACTTATCGAAGTCAGAAAATTAGTTATTTATATAAAACTTATTGAGTATAATTAACATTTATCAAGTGTGAACAATTAAAAACATCATAAAATCCTTGTTAGTTTTGATGATTTTATTATTGTGATATTTTTATAGTTGTTTTATTAGAATTTAAATAGATTGTCTATTGTAAATAAGATATATTCAAATCAAATCTTTAACTACTTAAATAATTAGAACCAGATTACATTCAAACTATTATAAAACTAATTAGTAAATGATTAAATAATTTAATTTGGCCTAAAGATATGCAGTTAGATCACAATGTTACATTAAATTTAATAATTATAAATTAAATTTGAATTAAATTAATTAATTTAGAATATTCTGAAGGAAAAGAACAATCTAGTGTGAGACTTGAATTAAGTAATCATATACATTAATAAATAATTTAAATTATTGTTTTTATTTGACTATTAATAGAAATATAATTAATGAATTAACATTTTGTATTGAAATTCTTCCACAAAGTTTGTGGAAAAATTATTTTGAGATACTAAAAAAATTTTTCATGAAAATTTAATATCACATATTATTTTATAGATATACTTGACTTAGCATGGTCACCTCATGATGTATGGCTGTCAACATGTAGTGTAGATAATTCTATTGTGATTTGGAATGCTCTTAAATGGCAAGGTAATTAATTTTAGATCTATTTAAATCATTATTATGTATTGGAAGAAGAATTCAAGGTTTCTTTTACCCTTTTTGCCCTGTAGACACTGAGAGAGTCTTTTTTCATACTCATTGTGGGTTTAGACCAGCCCTCAATGGAGCAGCTGGGTGGGGAGGGCTGGGGCCTTACATATCCAGGATGGACCTGTAAAAATTCTTGGAGTTCTCCATCTGGGTTTGGTCTGGATTGAATGGTTTATCAAATATACACGCCATAAAATTTTACATTTCCATGAATAATTGGAGAACAGATAATTCCACAAACCAAGAAATACTAGAAAATAATAACTGACAAGGAAACAGAATAAAGCAGACAAATTTAGTAGTTGAACTATCACTGGAAATAAGTGACTATACAAAAGGAAATAATTCAAAAATTCTTTTTGGATTTTGGAATATTCAAGGCCTCCAAAGAAAACTATACACAAACATATTTTATAGATACTTAGAATCTAATAAAGTTATTGGTCTGTCTGAAACTTGGTTGATCCAGCTAAAAATAGAAGACAAAGCTTTTTTAGAACAAACCTTTCTAGTATTAGAAAGTAAAGATCAAAGAAATACTAAATTCGGCCTGTCCTCTGGAGGTCTCTTATTGTTAATAAATAAAAATCTAGGTAAATTGAGGTCTTGGGTTGCTGATAATAACTACATTCTAGTTGAATTAGAACTTTGCCAATGTTTAAGTGCACTCTGGGATTAACACATATAGGAATTATACTCTTAGAGCTACCACCAAAATCTGATAAAAAGTGAATCTTAGTAGAAATCCAAAATAAGATAATACAGAGAACTAATATCACAGACTTGTGGATAATTGGTGGCGATGCTAATAGTCGAATAGGAGAAATTATGGATACAAAAACCAAAAATAACAATGGAATTATTGATAATAATAGAACGTCCAAAGATAAAGTAAGTAACTTAGGAGGTAGGACATTACTAGAATTTGTACAAGATAATAGTTTATATATATTAAACGGACGACTTTTAAATGACTGTCTGCGGAATATACCTACCTACCTAATTTAGGTAAATCTATAATTGACTATGTAATTTGTTTGGAATTTGTTCTAAATAAGATTAATGATTTTAGTGTTTTGAATAATGACATTTCAGACCACTTTCCTGTGCAACTAGAACTAATTTGTGTTCCACACAAAAACAGGGAAGAACAAATTAAAAAAAATAGCCAAACCTACTGAAGACAGATAAGAAGAAGTTTTAATTTGAAAAAATTCAAAAATGAATTCAACAATCAATTGATAATGTAACAACTCTTATCAACCCAAACAAGTCTGGTTTGATAAGAGTTGTTACTTATATAAAATTAAAAAACAACGTAGCTTACAATATTTTAGAAAAATGAACACTGAGTCAACATTGAAAGAATATATAAGGAACAAAAAAATATATCAAAATCTAATTAAAGCAAAAAAGAAGAAATATTATTCTGAGATGAGTGACCAATTATTAAAGGCCAAAGATACTAAAAAATTTTGGAATATTATTAAACAAGTCAGAAATAAATTACAAACCCCAGAGCCCAAATGTTATATGACGTATAAAAATTGGTTGCCATACTTTGAAGAATTTTCCATTATCTATAAAAATAAATATAATGTGCATAAAATACAAAGTTTAACTGTTACGATACAATCAATAATAGAAATATTTATTTAATGTAGAAAATTTACATAGGTGTATCAGAAAAATAAGAGAGAAAACGGCTCCAGGTGCCAACTCCATTACCAACTTGATAATCAAAAACTTCTCGATGGAAGGCATTCATCTATTGGCTAACCTATATAATAATTTCTATAACACGGGTACAATACCTGGAGATTGGAATAGAATCATTTTCCAAATGATATTTAAAAAAGGGGAAAGAAGCTGTCCAGCCAACTAGCGTCCCATTGCTCTTTTGTCTGGGTTTCGCAAACTGTTTACAGCAGTACTAACGGAAAAGTTTAATGAGTGGACTGAATAATAAATTACTTAATTATACACAGTTTGCCTTCACAAAAAAACGGAGATAAGGTAAAAGATGATACTATAAATTTTATTGAGAAACTATTGAACTTATTTTAAAATTAACACTAATTTAAAAAAGTCAAAAACTATATAATTTTTATTGATAATTATAAGTAGATTTCAAATATTTAGTAATAATCCCAAATTTATAATTGACTGACTGAAAATTCTGTTATTATATAAAATTAATTATGCAATCCATCTGTTTAATGTATACAAGTTATCTTTAGTAATATAAACCTTATCTTTTAAAATTCCTGCATTATTGACTGATATTCAAAAATTATTTTATTTAAATATTTTTAATCTATATTTTAGATATTTTAAGTTTGATTTTAGTGAAATATTTACATAATTCAAAATACTTTCAGAAATAATAGCCATTCTAAAAGGGCACACTGGTCTTGTTAAAGGTGTATCTTGGGATCCGGTTGGGAAATATATAGCATCACAGGTAAATATAATTTTTTTAAAAATAAATTGTAAAAGTCTAAAATATCAACTGTTAAAGATAACTTGTCATATGATATCTGTTCAGAATCATCCAAAGGATGTACTTTGTCTTCTTTTCCTCCACTTTTTTGGCTAAACTTCTGCATAGGCCTTCACTTTGCTATATGACTATGTTATCAATAATTGAAATATAATATGATTTTAGTGTATATTTTTGATAACAAAATTAATACAGAAATACTGAAATTTTCAATACAGATTGGTTATAATTAATGTTTGTAAATTTATTGTTGTGAGAGAGAAATTTTTATTGATATAAATATAAATATGTCATTTAAAACTGAAATTATTCTTTGCAGAAATGAAAAATGTTAAATGCATTTTAATATTTTTCATTTTTGTGTGAATGGAATAGTTTCAATATGTAGAGGAGAAGGTGGTATTATGGAATCCCAATTATATTTTAGTGAATTGTAAACAAGGTATCATAACTACACCCACATTTTTTGTGCAAAAAGTACTGGTAACTAGTAAACTAAATATTCCTAATTGGATTTTTTGCTAGTGTAATTATAAGTATGGTTTTTGAAGGCTTTTGTACAAAAAGTCCGAAAGTAGGCTTAGAGAAAATCGGGTGGTAATATGGAACCTTACTATNACTGTTTACCATAAAGAAATTTATATACATTGTTGAATTAATAAATTATTATTTGGATGTTGATTGAGCTAATATTAGCTCAATCAACATCCAAATAAAAAGTTTATTTGTCCATAAACATTAGTGTAATCTAAAGTCATACACCTACAGATTATAATATTACTGTTTATAGTATACTTTTAGATTATAATAAATGCTATACCATTTATATTATACTTATTTAATGCATAGATTAATAAATACATTAAAAATATTTCATAGAAAGTTTTTATTCTTTTTACATAATTTTAGGTAAAATTCCTGCAGAGGATTTTAAAATACAGTCGACCCCCCTATAACACGGGTTCCTATAGTTTGGATTCCTATATCAGGGCAAAAAAATTGCGACAGTATTCGTACAAACATGCTAAAAAACTCGTATAATTCAGTAAAACGTCATTGCTGACTCGTGTCGCGACAGGATTGGTCGAATCTAGACCAATAGCGGATATTGCACAAACTGTTGAGTTTAAACGAGCAGCGGACCTACTAAAACCCATTTATTATTTAATGTCCATAAAAATTATATTTATATTAATGATGTCGCCAAAGTTCAGCGAATTTTTCGCAAAAAAAAAATAATTTATCAGGAAGCACGCGAGTGCCATTCGATGACAAGCTCCATGACAAACACAAACTTAAGCAATGGTGTGGTCGAACGGTGCATGCTCGGTAGGTAATCCTACAATTTTTTGTTTATAGCATAGTTTATATGGATTATTCCCAAAAAATTATACATATTTTGGAAATGTTGAGTCAAATTAGTCTAGAATTGATTAATTTTATGGAAGAACCTTTCAACCAGCTGTAGTCCGTAAACTGCATACGTGCCAGGCTGTAATTGGCTGGACTTGTAGAAAATGGATTCATAAAAACCGGAACATATCTACCGTGTTTTAGGAGGGTTGACTGTATGTTACTACTAAATTAAATTTTTCTGTAATAAATATAAATAATGATAAATCTAATTTATAATTAATGGATTATTTTTGTTTTAATTACAAGAATAATTTTTTTCAGGCTGATGATAAAAGTCTAAGAGTATGGAGAACACATGACTGGCAACAGGAAGCAGTCATTACAGAACCTTTTTCTGAAGTATATATTCTATATATATTTGGCTATATTTTTAAGTTTATTTAAATTATTGATTATTAAAAGATGATGATGATAGTAATAATAATAATGTGTAAACTGTTTTTTGCTACTTAATCTAAGGAATAATTAATTTCATTTAACTATATAGTTTTCAACTTCAATAATGTAAACTGTCGTTTCATATAAAGACAAGACAATTTATTATCCAAGAAATGTGTTATATATATATAAATCATTCAACATAACTAAATTGTTGTCAGATAATTTAATTAATGTTTTCAGGTATAGTTTTAAATGTACAAAGTTTTAGAGAACATTGTCATTTTAAAGTTGAATTTATCATATCATATAGAATATGACAGAAATAGACTAAACATAATTGTTATAATACAATAATTGATTTTTGAATTTTCTTAATAATGTTTTTTTTCAATTAAATTGATATATCTACATATAAAATAAAGTATTATTGCTGTTTGATTATTGTTGTACAGTTTATCAGTCATCTCCTTATAAAGTTATTTTATTTGTTAATAATTGCATTTTGTCCTTAATATCATTAAATAAAACTTTCATTGGCAATATCTTAAAATTAATAAAATTGTATATGTTAAATTTTAGTGTGGTGGAACAACTCACATTCTTCGTTTAAGTTGGTCTCCAGATGGTCAGTATTTAGTATCAGCTCATGCAATGAATAATTCAGGTCCAACTGCTCAGATTGTTGAAAGAGATGGTTGGAAAACAAATAAAGATTTTGTTGGACATCGAAAAGCTATTACTTGTGTGGTATGTGTTTTTTTAGATAAAACTTAGTGTTAACTGTGTAATAACATAAGGTAAATAATATACAATATTTGAAATATAATGCAAATTCATTGTTAATTTTTTTAACAACTACATTTGCAAAAAGTTTGGTTTATGAATAGTAATTAAATAAGTTTGAACTGTTGCTTTATGAAATAAATGATTCCACAGAAAGCACAGACAATGAATTTCAATATTTTAAAATTTTATACTGTATAATTGGAATAACTTACATTGATAAGTGATGAGATTTTTGTTTTGAAGTAGAAATTATTATACAATTTTTTTAAACTACACAATATTAAAAATACAAAATAGTTGTCCATGTTTGAATAAAAACTGTTTATTAATTTATAAAGATGTTTTTTGCAAATATGGAAGATATTTACACAGAATGTTACTTTATGAATTTATTTGTTTTTGCTATGGAATTTTATATATAACTTTGCAAAACCTGACTTTGTAATAATTTTATTTAAGAAATATTATTTGTGAATGTTATTCAAACTCTGTTAACATTTATGGTAATATAGTGGCATTTATTAATAAAATGTAAATGGTTAAATTAAAATAGTTTAGATACACACCAACCGAATGCCGAAAATCTATCGGGCTAGTATAAGGCTATTTATTAAATGAATTACGTAACCAATTTGGCTCTAGAGGTAAGCGTTAGGCGCCATCTCTTATTAACATTAATAATTATAAATAAATTAATTAATTTAAATAATTTAGAACCGCTGGGAGAAAAAATCAGCCCGGAGCGGGACTCGAACCCACAACTCCTGCTTACCGTGCAGATGCGTTGCCAGTTACGCTA
>NW_019384980.1:12386-78219 GCF_000671375.1 Centruroides sculpturatus | reverse complement strand
GTATGGTTGCACCTAACGCCTACCTCTAGAGCCAAATTTGGTTACGTAATTCATTTAGTAATTAGCCTAATACTAGCCCGATAGATTTTCGGCATATCGTTGGTGTTTAGTTATGTTATATATCGGGTTTAGCGATGTTTGTAAAATAGTTTATGTCAAAAGTTTCCATTTTGAATTTTAAAACAAAAATATTTTCTTTCAAATATTTTATTAAAGTAATCAAATATTACAAAATACGTTGCTAGTTTAATTTAGGTTTTACATTTAATTTAACAAAAACTATTTCTAATATATATATAAAATTTTTATAAAATAAAAATAATTTTTAAATTGTAATTATTTAAGATACAACTGATTTTTTTAATTACAGCGATTTAATCCTAATATTCTATCAAAGATAAATAAAGAAAATGAAAAGGTAAATTGTCATTATAATCTATTTAATTAAAATTCAATATAATACAACAAATGATATCATTATGATTAGGTACATCACTTCTGTTGTTGTGCAATTGGAAGTCGTGATAGGTCGTTATCAGTTTGGGTAAGAAATCTTGTTTGTCAATAGATTAGCATTACTTCATTTTAATATAAGAGAATATAAAACAAATCTAGCATAAGATCTTAAATTCACTTTATTATAGTATTTTATTAACTTTATAATTATTTTTTAATTACTATAATTTTCAAAACGGTAATTTTAAGCTACAAAATGTTACTTGAGATATTCAACATTTCACTTTCATTAATATATTTTCTACATAGAAAACAATTCAAACTATTTATTTTGAATTTTTAATGAAAATGGAAAGATTTATAAAAAGAAATGATCTATTTTTATTTTTATTTAAAAAAAGTTTTAGTTTGTTTTTGTTATTTCTAAGTTAAACAAAAAAGTAATTCAGAATAAAGAATAATCTTACAAAGCATAAATAAAAGAAAAATTTAAGCATTCTTAAACATAATGTATTTTTTTATTTAAGTATATAATTAAATAAACAATTATTTATTGTGATGTCATTGCTGGGCTGAAATTTTTAATCATATTTCTAATTTGATTTAAAATGTATGATCTCCACCTCAAATTAGTAGTGTCTTGCCCCTGTACATCACACTTTTACTGCTAGCAATAGAGTTGTGCCAGTCATCTAAATAACTCCTTTCAGGGGAAAATATTTGAATTGTAATAATATGACTTCCAGTGAAAACCAGAATTTCGTGTATACTTAATCAGGGCTGCCTGCCCCAAGCTTTTTGTATCTGGTCTTGACTTTCATCTGTTTAACTCTGTTCTCGAGATTATTTCTTTTAATTGTCTTTTAAGAAAATCTGTAAAATATTATTTTTATGTGTAAAAGATAAGATATTTTTATATACCAATGACATGTAATCATCGTGGAGTTTAGAAGAATCTTTTGTTCTTACAAATGCAAATTTTAAAATTATAAATTTTATTTCTGTATTTGGTGTAATGTAGAATATGCAGAATTTCGGTCACATTACTTTTATATATAGTTTGAACAAATTAATATTTACGTTATAATTTATATAAGTTAAAACACTATATAAATAACACTACATACACAGTTAATTTATAATTGTTATTTATAAATATGTATAAATAACAGTTATACGGTTTGATTTTTACTGAACTAATTTAAAATTTATTTTAAAACTACATTTATTATTATTCGTAAATATTTATCTCATAAATCCTAACAACTCTTTATTTTTGGAACACCAAAAATATTGTAAATTATGTTTATTTATTTATTTTTTATGAATATTTAAATTTTATCTTATTCAAAATGCATGTTTTAATATATTTAGCAACCTTAGTAGTAATTTTAAACATTATTTAATTATTAATTATTTTAATTTTTACATGATAAATTTCTCTTACGTCTTTTTTAATTCATAAACTAAAGTTTTGCTACACTATTCTGTTCCAAATTTCAATTGTCTGACTTGCAGCAACTCAAGTAACTATGCTATTTTTGACACATTTATTTATTTCTCACTAGTATAAATATATTTTGAATCACAATGTTTAGTGATTCCTTTTCAGTGTCACATCTAAAAAATGATAGAAAACTTTTAAAAAATTATATAAATACAAGTACAATTCAGGTTATTACAAATTAAAACATGACGCTTATAAGTATTTATGCAGAGGACATTTCTATCAAGTGGTATTTGAAATCCTTGACGATTAAACACTAGTAAAAAACTTCAGGTGATGTTAGGGCTTATTTAAAATACAATAATAAAACTTGAGAGTACTTATTATAACAATAAACAATTAAAATTTATCAAATAAGTTGTGGTTAGTAACGAATTGGCCTATGCCTAACATATTCACCAGGATTTTCATCCATGTTATCATTTAAGTGCTGGTGAGTGTTACATTCATGTATATCTAAAGAATTTGACTGAACCTTTATAAAACACATGCTACTATAACAAATTATAGAATACTTATGTTATTATATGTCATATTATTCTTATAGAATAAACTTTCATTGTGAAGAGCTTTCCAGCGTAACACTGTCAAGACAAGTGACTAACTATCAGTAGTTCACTGATCAACATGGTGCTTACTATGTATGACATCATACCAACATGGTTGTATTTGCATTCCTTTATTTAAATTAATATTATTTTCATATCTCCAGATTTCAATATGCTCTAAATCTACATTTAAATTGATTTTATTCTTTATGCAGAACTTGGATAATATTAAAGTTCTGCATAAAGAAGAAAATCAATTGAAAAAGTAGAACATCAATTGTAAAATTGTAAATAAGTAGTAGCACATCAATTGAAAAAGACTGTTTTAATTTATAAAATTAATGTGTGTTTAAAATTAAAATAACAATTATGATATATTCATATAATGAGAATTCATTAGCAACTTAAATTATAAATTGTAAATCTTATTTTTAAATGAATATCAATTCTCATTGTAAATTCAACTTTTATGTGGATAATAAATGTATTTAAATATAAATACAATACTAGATAATGACTTAAAATATCTCAAATATAATTTCTCTCTCTTTAGAATGTATTTTGATTTATATTGGTTTCAATTAAAAGAAATGAATTAAAAATAAATGATATAGTTATAAATATTATGAAATTTTAATTTATCTTAATTGTATAAATTTATAATTCAATTTTTTTCCAGCTGACATGTTTAAAAAGGCCTCTTGTTGTCATTCATGATTTATTTTCAAATTCTGTTCTTGATATTTCATGGTGAGTTTATTAACCTTCTTGTAATCTTTTTATAATCAAGTTAAAACCAAAAAATTAAATGATGATTTCTAATGAACAAAATTATGAAATGTGAAATTTCTTAAATATTTCATAATGTATTTTTTAAAATAAGTTTTTTAAAGTATAGTAATTTTTTATTGATTTTGAATTCATTTACATACAGAGAACTTTTAACAATCACAGTTTATTTCATTTAAAATATTTTTGATAACCAGAAATGTCTTTAAAAAAAATTTTTTTTTATGCTGCTTTAAATTTTTATGTAGTGTTTAAATTATATTGTGTTAAGTAATTTATTATTATAACTAAAGATTTTAAACAATATAATAAGAGTATATGTAATATATAACTTTGATGGAATTGCATCCAAATGAAATTATGCACACATATATAGTGAGAGAGACAATGTGTTTATGTATCCTACAATCCTACAGTCATACAACAGAAAATTGAAGATTTGAAGATTCTTAATTATGCATGCTTATGATTGATGAACAAATAATTTTCTGTATAAGAAAGATGTTTTCTGTTTGAGTATATTTGTTCTTTTGCATTTTACTTTGAAATTTCTAGGATTATAGTATCAATCATCTACTTTACAAAAATTAGAATTAAAATAATAATGCATAATCAAAGTGTAAGATGAAAACACATTTTGACTTCCATATTTTCCTCTTTACTGAAAATAAGCATCATAAGCTGTGAACAGAATGGAAAAATAAAGATATTTTTAATATTTTATATAACATATATATGATATGAAGAATGTATTATGACATAGTAAAAGTTTTCTGTACAGAAAATTTAAAATTAAATCTGCAACAAAGTCATTTTCTGTAATGACTTTGTTATATATTCAGTTTTAAATAATTGGTTGAGTTTATTCNAAGTATAGTAATTTTTTATTGATTTTGAATTCATTTACATACAGAGAACTTTTAACAATCACAGTTTATTTCATTTAAAATATTTTTGATAACCAGAAATGTCTTTAAAAAAAATTTTTTTTTATGCTGCTTTAAATTTTTATGTAGTGTTTAAATTATATTGTGTTAAGTAATTTATTATTATAACTAAAGATTTTAAACAATATAATAAGAGTATATGTAATATATAACTTTGATGGAATTGCATCCAAATGAAATTATGCACACATATATAGTGAGAGAGACAATGTGTTTATGTATCCTACAATCCTACAGTCATACAACAGAAAATTGAAGATTTGAAGATTCTTAATTATGCATGCTTATGATTGATGAACAAATAATTTTCTGTATAAGAAAGATGTTTTCTGTTTGAGTATATTTGTTCTTTTGCATTTTACTTTGAAATTTCTAGGATTATAGTATCAATCATCTACTTTACAAAAATTAGAATTAAAATAATAATGCATAATCAAAGTGTAAGATGAAAACACATTTTGACTTCCATATTTTCCTCTTTACTGAAAATAAGCATCATAAGCTGTGAACAGAATGGAAAAATAAAGATATTTTTAATATTTTATATAACATATATATGATATGAAGAATGTATTATGACATAGTAAAAGTTTTCTGTACAGAAAATTTAAAATTAAATCTGCAACAAAGTCATTTTCTGTAATGACTTTGTTATATATTCAGTTTTAAATAATTGGTTGAGTTTATTCCGACTGATAATTTAATATTTGTTATTAATTCTATATTATTAGAATAGTTATTTGAATCTGTTCACACTCAATTTTTAAAATTTATGTTTAGATTTTAATATTTTTTATATTTATTTACATTTTAGGAGTATTTTTCTAATGTTACTCGTGTATTTTAAACTATATTAATTATATAAAATTTAACTATACTAATAACATTTTAATTTAATTTATGAAATAATTGGCTAATATTTGATTTTTAGGAGTCAAACAGGTAATCAGTTAATTGTCTGTTCTTGGGATGGTACAGTTGCATATATTGATTTTGGTGAGGAAGAGATTGGTAAACCTATATCTTCAGAAGAGAAGGTATTTTATGATATTTAATAAAATATAAATACTTGAAGATAAAAAATTTGAATTTTAAATTAATTTAAAATATTTATTTTAATAATAATTAGAGTTTTCTTCATCAGCGTTTGTATGGTAAAAGTTTGGCAATGACTAACCATAGTACTGCTACAACTGTTATAGAAAATCCAGAAATGTTAAAATTACAGGAAGAACAAAAGAAAGAAATGATACAAAAAGAAAATATGGCAAATAAAACAAACAGTGTTATTAAGGAAAATGGTGTTGCAAAGCCATCAGAACAGCTTAGTGTTAATCGACAAGCTGTACAGATTAAGGTAAAAATAATACCTTAATTTAAATCTATAATGTACTAATAATTTATATAATGGAATGCTTATTATATCTCATGAGAACATCTGTCAGATTCCTATGATAAAACATAATAAACTTTTTAATGAAATAAAGTATTAATTATTGTTAGTTTTTTGAAAATAATTAGAATATATCCATATTTTAATACATATAATTATCAAAATCAGGAAACATTGTTCAGGTTAACTAATATTAAAGTTAACAAACAAGAAATAAGCAAAGTTAGTACTGAAGNGACAGGGGATAGGCTAATATATTTTCCGGTTTCACAGATTTCTGTTCTGAAATCACTGCTTTTTACATAGAAAATAGCTCTGTTCGGAAGAACTTTTCTCGTTTAGGTAAGTTTCCGTTTTACTCAGGTTTCGTTTTGGACAAGTTTTTTACTGTATTTGATTTATTTACGTATTTACAAAGGTAAAGGGATCTTACCTCCTTTTCCTTTCTCTAATCGCTCTACTGCTTGAAAATTTAGAACAGATCCTGTAGGAAGTACAGGATTAAACGTTACATTTTAATTTAATTTATGAAATAATTGGCTAATATTTGATTTTTAGGAGTCAAACAGGTAATCAGTTAATTGTCTGTTCTTGGGATGGTACAGTTGCATATATTGATTTTGGTGAGGAAGAGATTGGTAAACCTATATCTTCAGAAGAGAAGGTATTTTATGATATTTAATAAAATATAAATACTTGAAGATAAAAAATTTGAATTTTAAATTAATTTAAAATATTTATTTTAATAATAATTAGAGTTTTCTTCATCAGCGTTTGTATGGTAAAAGTTTGGCAATGACTAACCATAGTACTGCTACAACTGTTATAGAAAATCCAGAAATGTTAAAATTACAGGAAGAACAAAAGAAAGAAATGATACAAAAAGAAAATATGGCAAATAAAACAAACAGTGTTATTAAGGAAAATGGTGTTGCAAAGCCATCAGAACAGCTTAGTGTTAATCGACAAGCTGTACAGATTAAGGTAAAAATAATACCTTAATTTAAATCTATAATGTACTAATAATTTATATAATGGAATGCTTATTATATCTCATGAGAACATCTGTCAGATTCCTATGATAAAACATAATAAACTTTTTAATGAAATAAAGTATTAATTATTGTTAGTTTTTTGAAAATAATTAGAATATATCCATATTTTAATACATATAATTATCAAAATCAGGAAACATTGTTCAGGTTAACTAATATTAAAGTTAACAAACAAGAAATAAGCAAAGTTAGTACTGAAGCTATTGCTAAATATATTGTTCAAAACATTCAATGTTTCTTGATGAGATTCTGTTATGAAATACAAAGTATAATTAATAATAAATATTGCCATATGAATTTGCATGCTATTAAATTTGAATTTATTTTGATGATGAGAAAATTTTAACATACAGTTTAGTCATTGAACAATATTTCAACTAATAAGAATTTCATTTCCAATTGCTATTCTTTGAATTTTCTTTATTAGAAATGAAGAAACTTTTCTACATATTATTATAAATTTTCAATCATATTATCAAGTGAAGAATGACTTGTTTTTGTTTAAAATTTTAATAATTATATATATTATATGTAGAATTGTGTAAATAGATATATTCTATTTACACAAATAACTATATAATCTGTAGTTATATTATTTTTTCAGTTTTAGTTGCTCGTTTTTAAATGAATTTCATGCATGAATTTCTTACAGGGCCCAATAGATAAACAAATTGAAACAAGAATGCCAGATGGAAGAAGAAGAATCACTCCTCTCTTTATTCCACCTGCACCTGATGTTGGGTAAATATCAGTAAACTTTAAATTCTTATATTTTTCTAGATACTTAAAATTTTATCATTATCATTTATATGAAGATTTTAAAAATTTAATTAAAATTAAGTTTAATAGCAAAATATTAGTATTAGCTGTAAAACATATTAATTTTTATAGTATTTTTGATTCTTTAATGAATCAAAATATAAATGTGTAAATATTTTTAGTATGAATTCAATATACATTAGAAAATACAATATAGAATAAAAGACTTAAATATTAGAAAATATTTTAAATGTTGAATATTTTTTCAATAGTATTTTAATTTAAAAGTAGTTTTATTAATTTTTTTAATAGCATACTGTATACTTGATCCATGTTGTCTGAAGACATACATTTCAAATACCCACTAATATTTTTATTTTATTAAGAATTTTATGGATAAATGAAAATTATACCATTCGTTTATATAATTTAAATGAATGCATCTATACACAATATTCTCATTTTCCCCACCAGTTGAGCCACCCATTAGTTGCAATTAAATTTTCTTTTTTCATATTTTTAGCTAATTCTTCTGCTTTGTGAAACATTAGTGATACAACAGGTGAATTTTTACTGTATGAACATAATTAAATCAAAGCTTCAAAGCTAATTCAACTTTACTATCTTTTTTGGTTTGGTATTTGCATGATTTTCATCCAGAAATTATGTTCTTATTTTACTGCTGATATTTCAATGTTCACTGTTTTTAAAAATATTTGCAGTAGCATTACATTGACTTATCTTTGACAACTTAACATAACATTTTAAAATTTGAAGTTTATCTTTGAGGAATAAATCTCTGATTTTTGATTATTTGCTTCACCCATTATGCTGAGTAGTGAAGTAGAGTATTATGCTTTATTTAAACAGTAATGAAGATCACAGTTTTCAACAATAGCAAATAGCATATAAAGAAGTAACGAATATAAAGAATAGCATATAAAGAAGTAACGAATGCAGAAATCAAATTTTAAACTACAGTACTGTGTACAGTATTAAGCACAAGATTAAATAAATGTTTAATGGTTTTTATTGGAATGACATGGCTTGTAACTGTTATTTTTTTTTTATAAATTGGATGCTATTAACTATCTAAGTAAATTCAAACTTATCATTAGTAACACAATGATAAATATAAGCAAATTTATCTAATTACACAATAAGCAAAAGTTTTTAAATGTTTTGGGGTATGATTCTAATAACATTAGATGACTGATAAAATACTTGTGATTAAAATAAGTATAAGTGACACTTACTGTACATTTTATATATATATATATATATACATATACACACACACACATGCACACACATACAAAGTGTTGAACAAGAATATTAATGAATAAATCAAGTATCTGTTTTATCATTTGTCAAACATTTATAATTGTTTATAGTTCATAAATAGCTCAAATAAGTTTTTGTGACTGAGTAGTATGTTTTGCAACTTTAAATTTTAAGTTTATAATACTACAAAAATGTATGATCAAGAAAACTGATAAGATGTTACTATAGTGAAAATAATATGTTATAACAAGATAAAACCAACTGCGGTTGGTTACTATTTGGAATCCCCTTGTAACAGGTTAACCCTATTACAATAAACTTACTTACACACACACACAAATGTATTGTTATTTTTATAATTATGTATATGAGTTTAATGCATATTTGGGTGATGTTTTCCTTGAAAAAGTTTTCAAAATTTTATGTATGAAATACAGTATATGGGATCTATACAGACTTGGAAAGTCAGAGAATTGCAAATACCATGGAATCAATCTGTCACTCTCACTCATTTTTTATCTGAACATGTCTTTAAATTCAGTTTAGTATAGGAGTGTATGAAAACTGGAGCAACCAGACATTAGCATAACAACTTTTGTTATTTATCTTGTAAACTATAAATGATAATCTAATGATTTAAATTTTGTTGGATAGAAGGAGGTTTATGTCTGTATTTAATTAAAATGGTGAGTAATGGGAAGGGGAAATAAGAATGGGAGTGGTGGGGAGGGGTAGTGGTTGTGCATGAACACCAAAAATGGTGGAAACTTTGGATCATGAAGAGATGGGACATTGAAATTGGTGTCAATTTGTATAGAATGACAGGATCTACAATATTATTTAGCAGTAATAACCAATAAAATAGAATGTTTAAAGTTATAAGCTGATAATTGTGAGTTGAAGAAAACTTTCACAATGTCAAAGAAATTGCAAAGGAAATATGAACAGAAATGTAAGAAACGTATATCATTGGAAAAGAAATTTCAAAGGATTCAGAAAAGTCCAAAAGGACTAATGCATTTTGTATAGAGAGCATAAAAAAACTGAATGTGTCAATTTCAACATGAATATTTTGAGTGTGCTGCTGCTCAAACTGATAGATATTGACTTAAAATCTATAATCACCAAGACTTTATTTGTTTACATCTTATCCTTCATCTAATAACACAGATGGATTTATGCCTTAAACGATTGCAATTGTGTCCCATACACAACCCTCCCAATTTATTTGACTTGCAAAATTTGGTTAACTCATTGCAGTCAGTTGATGTTGTGGGGGAAGGCAAAGAACTGCTAGTTGGCTTAACAATGTTTTGTATGAGACATTTTGGTCCAAGTGGCAGACCTCGCACAATTCACGTATTTTTATTTTTTGCTGCTGGCCACATACATTATGTGGAGATAATCTTGACAATTTTGATGGAATGATGAGATATGATATATCTTTTCTCTAAACTACAAACTTTCATCTTCGAATAGCCTGTGGAATTTTGCAAGTATATCAAAATATCACTATAGAGTTAAAGTCGGGTTTTCAAAAACATTATTAACAATGACTGCTTTCCTGCCAAAACTCTGCCACTCCCATGGAAGGAATGGGAAGAAAAGTAATGACCTTGAATGAGTCCATGTGGACTAAAAATAGCACACAATAAGCAATTTCTTCCTCTAGCAGAGTCAACCTTGTCTGAATGACTTGAGTATGAATACTAAAAATCCATCTACACACTTGCCTAAATGTCTCGACAAGAGTCAAGTCCCAGCAAACGACATACTTTATTTAATAAGGTATATTGTTTTATAGGACATTAAATAAATTATAAGAACAGTATTTACGAAAATTGAGGGGAGTGCAACAATTTTTTTCTGAAAAAAAGAGGTGGTACAGAAAGTTTGGAAACACTTATGTAATGGATTTTATTTGAATGTTTTTGTTTCTTGTAAGTGAATAAAGTGTTTTTAATAAAAAAATTATATAATTGTATACAAAATTGGCTTAAATAGACTTAGTCAAATATTACATAATGGAAAGGGGAAATGCAGAGACCTTAATAGGTCAGGGAATAATATCATAATTGGTCATGGAATCACAGATGGAATTACCTGTATGGACCTGTGTATATAATAAGTATTATAATAGTAAATTCAACCGTGTTGTTCTTTATCAATTACACAAAATTGTATTCAGCTGGTAGAACTTCAAAATAAACAGAAAAACAAATGTAAAAATAAAACAATTTATAAAAACTTAATTAAGAATAATTTTAATTTAAAATGTTTTAAATAAGTTTGTATGTAAAATATTAGCTTACTGTAGATATTTTTGTTTTGAAAACATTGTAAATGGATAGGATTCTAATGATTTTCTATAAATCTATTTATTTACTTATCATTCCTTTTTTATCTTTTATTGGTAAGTTTTGCATGCTAATTTATACCTATTCTTATTTTGTTTAGGGACATTCCTGTACCATTTAATAGTAGAGCTCCACCAACATTTAGTTCGTCATCTGAAAGTAAAAGTCGTATTGTTATTGAAAAGAGGGATGAATCAAGTGGTCCAATTATTAATCCTCCTCAAAAATTGTCAACAAGTCAATCTTCTCCATCAACAACCACAACTACAGCCACAACAACCACAACAACAACTGTTGTTGTCACTGTTACAGGCTCAACAATGACTACTAAAACTACTACCCAGTCTACTTTGACAACACCAGTTATAACTATGGCTGAAGTTAAGGTATATATCTAATACACAGTTTATTTTACTTTTGTTAGTTATAATTTTTTTTACTCCATTGATTTAGATATTAAATTTTTATGCATATTAATATTTAACACAATCCCTGCATCATATTGATAGGCCGTGAATTGTGACATACTTCATTATTTTGGTTACTCTCTCATTAAATTATTTCATTTTCATAAGCACTAAATGATAATGAATAGGATCACATTCTCTTTGAATTCATGTAAAAAACGAGGAATATCGCTTTAATATTTATTATACTTATTAGCAGCGTTGCCATTCCTAGTACATTTGTACTTTTTGGGTACATTTTGCCCTTTCAAGTACATCGAAAGTACACTTACATTTTTAGTACATTTTGAGTACATTATAATATTTCAGTCCCATTTATGGTACAAAATAATATTTCGTGCCTTAACGAAAAAATGCGAAAAAAAAATTAGTTTAATAAAGTCGTACTAGTGTCACTGCTTGCTAATTTGATTTACCCAATCACAACATACACATGGTGTATGTCAGTCGACATCAACAACATACAGATAGTTGCATGTGCAAATGTTATGATTCAGTGGTCCTCTTTCACACATGTTACACGTTTCAGTTGTCTACACATTCTCACGAGGACCTTGACAAAATTTTTCATGCCACATGGTCCAAACAATTCAACTCCGTCAAACAAAAATAATGGACAGATAAGGAAATCAATGATTTTAAACTTTTGTCGTCAATAATATCAAAATATCCGTTAAGTCAGAAACAAATTATTACAGAAAATAGTTTTGNTGTAAAAAATGAGGAATATCGCTTTAATATTTATTATACTTATTAGCAGCATTGCCATTCCTAGTACATTTGTACTCTTTGGGTACATTTTGCCCTTTTGAGTACATCGAAAGTACACTTACATTTTTAGTACATTTTGAGTACATTATAATATTTCAGTCCCATTAATGGTACAAAACAATATTTCATGCCTTAATGAAAAAACGTGAAAAAATTAGCTTAATAAAGTCGTACTAGTGTCACTGCTTGCTAATTTGATTTACCCAATCACAACATACACATGGTATATGTTGGTCGACATCAACAACATACAGATAGTTGCATGAGCAAATGTTATGACTTAGTGGTTCTCTTTCACACGTGTCACACATTTCAGTTGTCTACACATTCTCACGAGGACCTTGACAAAATTTTTCATGCTACGTGGTCCAAACAATTTAACTCTGTCAAACAAAAATAATGGACAGATAAGGAAATCAATGATTTTAAACTTTTGTCGTCAGTAATATTAAAATAGCTGTTAAGTCAGAGTTGAATTATTACACAAAATAGTTTTGAAATTGTATAGTATAAGTATAAATAATATAAATACTTTTATATTATTTTCTACCACTATAATTTAATTCTTAATTATGAACTTCAATTTTAGTAATCTTGGTAAAAGAAATAATTTTTTTTAATTTGAATCTGTCCACGCATATTTAATTTATAATTTTTTTTATCCAACACTATAATATTTTAAAAAAATCAACTTTTAATGTTGTATTTAACAAAAAGCCATAGAAACTATTTTCATAAAATTTTTTAATGAAATATTTAATTTTAAATTAAAGTATTCATATTGAACAATGTATGAATTTGAATAAGAATTTGAAATAAGCACAAAAATTGAGTATTATGATGGTATATTAATATTAAAAGTAACCAACCATAGAAATAGTACATTTTGAAGGAAAATAATACATTTTTTGAAGGAGCTTCAGTACATTTTGAAATTTTATTGTGGTAATGCTGCTTATTAGTCATGCAAAATGACTTCTTTGTTTTATTTTATGTTTATAATACTCATTTAATTTTGAATAAGTTTGATTATATAGTATTATAAGGATGAAATCATCACCAGAAGCCATTTTAAACAATTTAAAATATTATGTAAATTGTCATTATTCATTTGTTATACATTTATAATTAAAAAATATTTTTTATTTTAATATATACAATCATTCATTATATATTATTTTTAAAATATGAATACCAAAACTGCTTCAATTTTTTTTATTTTTTTAATTCTATTTATATTCAATACAGTTAATAAATAGTTTGATATTTATTAGTTAAATTGTAGTACATCTAAATCTTAGTACATTTTTGGATTTGGTTATTCTCATGTACTAAATATTTTGGGATAAAACAAAACTATATTTCAGAATTAATTAGTGTTTCAAATTTGAATGATATTTGATTCTGAAATATATTTATATGTAGGTAGATTTCTTTAGGATCATTTAACTTTAAATGTTAAAAATTTAATCTTAAATTTTATAATAATTATATTCCACTATATTCTTATTTAATGCTTAAATTTGATGATATGATATAAGCATTACCCAGAAAATAACGCAACAAGATTTTTCATCTCATTCAGTTTTTTTTTAATTTTAAGTATGTCACATTGTTGCCTGAATATTTGGCTATTATTAACTATTCTTTAACATAGAGTCCATTCAGTCTATGGTCTCATGTTAGTGAGATGTGAGAATGTTTACACTTGTATCATATCACTTTTTCTCAGAAATGGTTTACTTATTACGTTCAAATGTTGTATAATGAAGTACATTTTTCAAAGGATCAAAAATATAGTAATAGGAAAGAGTAATATTGTTACTTTGAGGTAGATAAGACAGCAATGAAATAGTGATTTTAGAAATAATATCTTTGACTATTCTGTATTCTAAACAGAGAACTTTACTGTTCTCTATTTATCTTGTATTAGATATGCTGAAGAAGCATTTCTAATACATTTTACCCACAAAGATTGCTAAAAATGCTTTACCATGACAACAAAAAGTCACATGCAAACTGCATAACAGAGATGCAGACTTGATACATATATAAAGAACTTTGTTTTGAAGGAATTAAAAAGCCTATGCAGGAATGACTAAGTGCATTGAGAAAGCAAAGGGATTATGTTAAATAATAATACTTTTAAAAGATCACTGTGTTATAAGAAATTATATAATAGATGGTTATTCATTCTCATAAATCACTAGTAAATGAACTAAGTGAGCAGTATTTTCAATTTTATTGTTCAATTTTTATGTTCAATTTTATTGTATATATTGTTTAAAATTCTGAAAAAAATATTGCAAAAGTAGATATAAGAAGTATCAAAACAAAAATTTATTTAATGATAATAAATTTTAAAATATATAAAATTATTATTAATTTCTAATGATTAAAATTTACAGTTACCAACACCACAGGCATCTCAAATTCAAGTTACCCCAATACCACAAGAGGCAGCATCAACTGTAGTACAGTCAACAAATGACAAATTCATAGAGTATAAACAATTTTATATAATTTTATTTTATTTAAAATTCTAATAGTTTTTCTTTCTCATAATTATTCATTTGTTGTCAGAACGGAAAGACAACAAAAAGAACAGTCTGTTTTAAAACCTACTTCCATTCCTGTAACACCTGTGCATGTTCCTGTAAAACGAAAAATAGAAACTGGCCATACTGGTCCAGGTAGGCCTCCAACAGAAAAAAAGAAACCGGGAAGACCACCTTTATCTCAAGTACAACAGGTTTGAAAGCAATTTATAATTAAAATTAATTATTTCTGTGGTGAATTAAAAAGTTCAGGAATGTGATAAATTNTTAATGCTTAAATTTGATGATATGATATAAGCATTACCCAGAAAATAACGCAACAAGATTTTTCATCTCATTCAGTTTTTTTTTAATTTTAAGTATGTCACATTGTTGCCTGAATATTTGGCTATTATTAACTATTCTTTAACATAGAGTCCATTCAGTCTATGGTCTCATGTTAGTGAGATGTGAGAATGTTTACACTTGTATCATATCACTTTTTCTCAGAAATGGTTTACTTATTACGTTCAAATGTTGTATAATGAAGTACATTTTTCAAAGGATCAAAAATATAGTAATAGGAAAGAGTAATATTGTTACTTTGAGGTAGATAAGACAGCAATGAAATAGTGATTTTAGAAATAATATCTTTGACTATTCTGTATTCTAAACAGAGAACTTTACTGTTCTCTATTTATCTTGTATTAGATATGCTGAAGAAGCATTTCTAATACATTTTACCCACAAAGATTGCTAAAAATGCTTTACCATGACAACAAAAAGTCACATGCAAACTGCATAACAGAGATGCAGACTTGATACATATATAAAGAACTTTGTTTTGAAGGAATTAAAAAGCCTATGCAGGAATGACTAAGTGCATTGAGAAAGCAAAGGGATTATGTTAAATAATAATACTTTTAAAAGATCACTGTGTTATAAGAAATTATATAATAGATGGTTATTCATTCTCATAAATCACTAGTAAATGAACTAAGTGAGCAGTATTTTCAATTTTATTGTTCAATTTTTATGTTCAATTTTATTGTATATATTGTTTAAAATTCTGAAAAAAATATTGCAAAAGTAGATATAAGAAGTATCAAAACAAAAATTTATTTAATGATAATAAATTTTAAAATATATAAAATTATTATTAATTTCTAATGATTAAAATTTACAGTTACCAACACCACAGGCATCTCAAATTCAAGTTACCCCAATACCACAAGAGGCAGCATCAACTGTAGTACAGTCAACAAATGACAAATTCATAGAGTATAAACAATTTTATATAATTTTATTTTATTTAAAATTCTAATAGTTTTTCTTTCTCATAATTATTCATTTGTTGTCAGAACGGAAAGACAACAAAAAGAACAGTCTGTTTTAAAACCTACTTCCATTCCTGTAACACCTGTGCATGTTCCTGTAAAACGAAAAATAGAAACTGGCCATACTGGTCCAGGTAGGCCTCCAACAGAAAAAAAGAAACCGGGAAGACCACCTTTATCTCAAGTACAACAGGTTTGAAAGCAATTTATAATTAAAATTAATTATTTCTGTGGTGAATTAAAAAGTTCAGGAATGTGATAAATTAAAATGATCATGTAGATTATGTCATTCAAATTATTCATATTTTACTCATATAAGAGATTTTTTTGTCATGTTATATTTGCTACACATTTTTCCAAACAACACTTTCTGTAATATATAAAAAACATTATTTATTAAGCCACGGATAAAATATTCAATAAAATATTTATATACAGTAGAACCTCGATTATCCGGACTAATTGGGGATGAAGGTAGTCCGAATAAGGAAAAATTCGGATAATCAAAACAAATACTTTAATTTGTCTTTTAATGATAATACAACACGTTTTCTTTTTGATGACATATCGGCAATATTAAAAATAAATACTGTATTTAAATCGTGATCAAATTTTCAAGAAACAAATGTTTGTATTGAATTTGGACTACTACTGACCAGCGATAACAGACTACCTATTGTTTAAAAGGCCCTCTGATGGCACAAGAAAACGGATTTTATAAAATAAAAAGCAGTTGAAACTGCACTTTTATGAATAAAAATTTGACAAACTATTTATCATTTTATGATGAGTAAAATTTTTTCGTCGTGTTCGCGGCTTTTAAGTAATGCATAAACCTTCGAGGTGTGAGGCCCTTCGGACCGTGACGCATATGTCGTCCATGCCTTACGTCGCCCTTTGTCATAGAAATGATGTAATTTGAATATAAATTATTTATAAATACGTATGTCAAGTTATATTTTTATTACGATGTAAAATATATTTAAGAGTTTACAACCACTGTGTTTACTGTGCTGGGGAGATGATGTTGAAACAAAAAAAAGTTATGCATTCTATCACGTACATAAACAGTGTCGTAATTTGCCAAGCGCAAATCAGCAAATTCGTAAAATTTTTGTTTATTTTGAACAATCCGGATAATCGAAAATCCGGATAATAGAGATCCGGATAATCGAGGTTCTACTGTATATATTATTTTATCCATGAGTTAGTGAATATACACACACACACGCACACACGGTGACAAAAAAACAACATAACCCATAGAAATAATTCAAGAAATTCAACACTTAGTTTGCAAATACCTCCCAGTCAGTTATATAAAAGAATAAAAAATTGGTGCTAGTGAACATACAGATTAGTCCCAAAGTGGTAGTATTACTTGGCTTGGTATCACAAACATCAGTGTAGCTGGTGTAAGTTCAAAACCAGGTGATGTTAAATATTTAAGCTCTCTCTTAAATAGTGACAAATGTGAAGATAGAAAATACAGTAAAGCATCGATCATCTGAAACAATTTGGGACTGAGGTTGTTTGAATAACTGATTTTTCGGATAACTGATCATGTATGAAAAAATATAATAACCTATCCCATGTTGAAATTTTTCTCCATTGCATGTCGCTTTGCATTGAATTTTCATCAATGTTAAGCCTAACAAAAATTTTTTTAAAATAATAATTGTGGCTATTGTATCGTAAAAAATTATTTTTTTATTTTGCACAAACAAAATAAATATATTGAAAAATATAAAAGCAAAAAAAAATTATATTTCAGAAGTTAATCTAGTATCAAAAACGTTCTGATTCAGCATGACACNTATTTTTTTATTTTGCACAAACAAAATAAATATATTGAAAAATATAAAAGCAAAAAAAAATTATATTTCAGAAGTTAATCTAGTATCAAAAACGTTCTGATTCAGCATGACATGTGTTTCAACAACTCAGTTCTCAGAAAAATGCTACACAAAACAAGCAAAACTTCTTTTTCTTGGGTTTATCTGGAGACGTCAGCCGCTTGGGCTATATTCTCTGATGAGCTGAAGCAAAACACACCACTCACGATGGGGGGAGGAAAAAGCCTCGTTCAAATACTAGTGCGTCCTTAAGTATCCTCTTGACGTGTGTCGTGCTGAATCGGAATGTTTTTGATACTAGATTAACTTATGAAATATAATTTTTTTGTTTTTATATTTTTCAATATATTTATTTTGTTTGTGCAAAATAAAGAAATAATTTTTAATGATACAATATGGTCATGCCAGTGCTGCCAGCTAAAACACGCACACCAACAAAAATAATATTGAAATAGCCCAAGTCATAGCCAAATATCGCAGTGCCACAGCACTAGCGAAAATTTTAATTTGCTGACTGGAACACATTCGGTTAACCGATGTTTCAGTTGATCGATATTTGGATAATTGATGCTCTACTGTACAAGAATCACAACTCATTTAATATCCCAGATAATAAATTCTGTATTCTGGAATTATGTATTGTATTAAACTGTGCCTTGTAACATCAAATTAATATGGCTATAAGATTTTGAAAGCAACTTCGATAAGATAGATGAAGTGCTGAAAGTTTTTATAGAGCTGTTTTACAAAAGTTGCCATGATAAGATTTTTCAGCATTTAGTGCAGTCTAACTTGGGTTAGCTTTTAGGATAGAAAAAAGTCAAAGATAAGGAAATAGATGGCATCATCTTATCAATATCAGCTAAGAGAAAGTGATGCACTATAAAAAAATTTTTATCAAAAAGATGAAAAATATTTTGCATTTGGAATCAACAAACTGCCCATTACTTGAAGATAAGTCATAGATAATAATAACCAATAAGTTGTTGACTAAATAAATTTTTTCTTAAAATTACATCAATTTTAATTTTATCCAAAAATATGACATAAGTTATACAACAACCTAATATGAAATTAATTGGACATTAGTCAAGAATAGTCACCTTAACAATAGCAAGATGACTATAAGTTTTGTCTTTCTTTCTCTCACTTTTTTTGTTTGATGGAGTGTAAAGTTCTCCCTTATTAAACATACTGCCCAAAACAAATAATAATAAGAGGGTGAGAAAACTAAAGAACAAGTTTAATTCCTTGTATTATAACAGTATTGGAAATAGTAGTTTCAAAAGAGCACACCTACTGGCTATGAAGGCTCTGGGAGACCCAGGTAAATAACTGAATGGGAGAATAATGTTATAGCAAGAGTTACTCAAATGATATTTATAGCTTTACTAATTTTCATCCAAAGATATGTAGTATTTTCCATACACCATGTATGGAAAATACTACATTTTCAAAAACATTTTCAAAAATGTTCATTTTTGAAAATATAGTACTTATAATCAGTATTATTTCTATTATAAGAACTATACTTTGTCATGCAAATTCTGTTGTAAATCAAATTTTGTGTTCCTAAATTTTGAAATTTACCTAAAGTCTAAATTAATTTCCAATATAAAATTGACATTTTATTATTAAATATTTCTAAATCATTAAATTTAAATTTTATAAAAATAAATATATTGTTATTTTCTTTGCTTGTATTTTGTTAATTTTTCAGGTTTCACCAGATCGAGACAAAGTAGCAAAAGCTCCACCTCAGAGCATCATTGGCAATAATTTACATTTACCTATTCTGAAAATAGAAAAGTCTTCAACTGTTCAGGTCTGTACAGTAATTTAATTTTTATGTTTTAAAACCAAAACAACTATTATTATTATATCATTACAATTATTTAAAATTTTTATTTCTATTCTACAGAATTGGATGAAATTCTTTATTGAAAAGTTTGTTTGCTTAGTACTTTCAAATCTTCCAGGTTTTAACTCAGAGCATTCACTTTTTTTTTTTTTGCTATTTTAAATTTAATTTTTTTTTTTTAGTGTTTACCTTGTCTGTTATTTTGTTTGCTTCCTGTCTCTACTGTCAGGTGTTCAAAATCATTTATATTTACGTATATATATATTATTGTTATTATTATATTATATTATAAACTCTTTTAGTGTTTGTTTTCATTATGTATCTACCATCTCTACACCATTGAAGAGAATTGAAATCATTACTGTTTCCTACTATTTTTCTCTATATTTATCTTGAAAATCTGTCTTTCCATGTATATTACATTTTCTTACTCTGATCCTTTCAAATGTATTGATTTGTTCCCATTTGACTTCAGTTTTTTTTATTTGCTACATTTTATATCAATTTTCTAGTCATCCAACCCTTGCTTTAGATTATCTTTGCATTCTTTTATTCACATTTTCAAGTTTCTTTTTGTTACGTCTACAAACTTCTCTCCTTATTTTATTTATTAGTATAACTTCAAACACATTTGCTTTTTTCTCCATTCTCTTATTTCTGTTTTTTATTTCTTTTTATGTTACTCTGTTTCTTTTAAATGCTATTTTTTTGTCAGATTTTCAAGTTTGTACAAATTTCAGTCCCATTCTGCTGTATGATGCAAAGGAAATATCTTATGTTTTTCTTCTTTTTGTCTGTTTTGAGTGTTAACCACATTGTCAAACTTTTTTTGATTGGTTCTATTCATTTCTATGATGTTTTTTAGAAACTTTAAACTTCTTTTCAAGACAGTCTCAGTTTGTAGATAATATATAAATTCTCCTGAAAGAAAAATAATTTGTTTTAAAATCAGGAGGACTTATAATCAGAATTAAAATCAGACCCTGGCTCAAGAACAACAGGTTGATGTCTTCATGCTTCAGCTATCTGGCCTTCAATTAATTTAGTGTTAGAATAAGATATTACATTTTTGTTTTGAACTTTTATTATAAGTAATCACAAAATATAAAATTATTGTTGTTAAATAACAAATTCAAACCTTTGTCTGTAGATTATGACCAGCAATTATCAATGATTTTTTTTTTATCAGTGGTTTTGTTATAAACAAACAAGGATAGTAATGAAATGTATAATTTATACGTTTTTTTACTGTCCTTGTTTATTTATAATGGTTTTAGCATTATCTTATTGTAAATTTGTTTTAATAGTAAAAATTGAATTATATTATTGTGACATCATCATAATGCTGGGCTGAAAATTTTAATCATCTTTTAATTTAAAAAAATTACATGACCAGACCAGAAGTTAGTATATAGTTAACTGGTCCTCTGGCTCCTAAGCTTCTCACATGTGGTCTTGGTTTTCATCTATATACCTCTGTTTTCAAGATTAACAAAGGACAGACAGATGGATAACAACTGGAATGTGTGTGTTTTGCAATCTGAAAATTGCAGCCCAATAGATTATCTGTTTTAATTAAAAGCTTTATTTATTCTTTAATTATTAATTAATTTTTACATTTCAATAATTGATAAATACATTTTACCAATTGTTAATTTTTCTAACATTCAAGGATTAATGACTAAAAACTGTTCTGAAAATCTAGTGATATAGTTGCTACTTTAAAATTTTTTCTAATTGAATTTTTCTTAACAGTTTAAACAAAATAAATCAGATAAAAATATGGTAATCAATACTTTTAATATAGTGAAAACATTGTTTTTGTTATTACTTTAAAGTTTTGTAATTTAAGAAAATAACATGTATGTTAGCTTAGCTACGAGGGCTGTTCGGAAAGTTCGCGACCTTGCCTATATGCGGCGCTGCAATCAATTTAATTTTTGGCGGAAATAATTCAGCCATCTTTGCTAAAGATACGATACCAATTTCCGCTTGATTTGTCAAAAAGTTTTGCCACGACAGCTTAGCAGATAGTCAGTGTGCACATGCTTTGTCAAAAATGGAGAAGACGGAGACTCGTGCGGTCATAAAATACCTGACGAAAAAAGGGTTGACCCCATCTCAAATCAAAGCTGACATGGATGAAGTTTTAGGAGAGTCTGCTCCTTCGTACACCACTGTGAAAAAATGGACAGCCCTTTTTAAATCTGGCAGAGAAAGTGTGGAAGATGACCCTCGCAGCGGACGGCCGTCAACTGCTGTCACTGAAGAAAACATCGACAAAGTTCACGATTTGGTATTAGCAGATCGCCGTTTGAAAACGCGTGAGATAGCTGAGACAACAGGCATCTCTGTCGACCGAGTGCACCACATCCTAACCGAAGATTTGGGTATGACGAAGGTCTCAGCAAGGTGGGTGCCGCATCTGCTGACCGCCGAGCAAAAACGTGTTCGCACTTTGATGTCAAAGGAGTGTTTGGACTTCTACCAGAAAAACCCACAGGATTTCTTGCGTCGGTTTGTGACTACTGACGAAACGTGGATCCATTACTACACTCCTGAAACAAAAGAACAGTCGAAGCAATGGAAACACCACAGTTCGCCACCACCAAAGAAGGCAAAGACAGTTCCATCAGCGGGTAAAGTGATGGCCTCGGTTTTTTGGGATGCTAAAGGCATCATCTTTATTGACTACCTAGAAAGAGGAAAGACCATTAATGCTGTCTATTACTGTGAACTTTTGGAAAAACTGAAGAAAGAAATCGAAGAAAAGAGGCCACACTTGAAGAAGAAAAAAGTTCTGTTCCACCACGATAATGCACCTGCACATTCCGCCAGAATCACTGAACAAAAGATAAACGAACTTCGCTTCCAATTAGTTCCACATCCACCGTACTCACCTGATTTGGCCCCCAGTGACTTCCACCTTTTTCCAAACCTAAAAAAATTCTTGGCTGGAAAGAGATTCCACTCAAATGACGAAGTCATCTCTGAAGTGAACGAGTATTTTGCACACCTTGACAAATCGACCTATTGTGATGGCATAAAAAAGCTAGAACATCGCTGGAATAAGTGCATTGCTAACAGAGGAGATTACATTGAAAAATAAAAAAAGGTTTAACATTAATTTGTTTGGTTTTCTATGTGAGGCCGCGAACTTTCCAAACAGCCCTCGTAAAAACAAATAATTTCTTTTAAGATCTTCAAATTTAATATCTCATGTGTCACTTAAGAGTAAGAATGTTGTTGAAACTTCTACAACTAATGATAATGTTAAATATATATGAAGATATTATATCTTTAAACATCTTTAATCCTGTACATTTTTTGAATGTTTTTTTTATGATTGTATGAAAATTTGAATCCTTCTGAATGCATATTACATAATGTGGACATGCAACTTGTATATACAGTACAAAGAATTCAATTATAAATAAAAGCTGGGAATTCAATCTTTCCCTTTCTAGTAGTATAAATGACATCATGCATATTTCTGGTTAGACTAATGTGTTAAAATAAATGTAAAATGACTAAGTAAAACTGTATCTAGTCTTTTATAATCACCCAGTAGTATAAAATTATAATATATTTTAATAGTATTATCATTGTCACATTCATTATCTTTGAAATTCTCACATTATATTACATTAAAGACTTTTATGTAATTTTTTTGTATATTATCTGAGTAAAATTTGTATCTTTTTGAAACAGGTCAGTTGTGGAAAGAGTGATCATATTGCTACTTTAGAATTAGAAAATGATATTCCTGCTGGAAATGGAACTTCTGTACATAGATTAACATTTTTAAATAATGGAGCACATGTTTGGCAGACGTTGTTAACAAGTCGAGGAGCAGCCATCAGTGGCAGTAAATATCTTGCCTGCATTGTGTGTGAAGATAGCACATTATCTGTTTTTACCACGATGGGAAGAAGATTATATTCTCCGATTATTTTATCTTCTCCACCTTCGAGGCTTGCATGTAATGATTATTTTGTAATGGTGATTACATCTCGGGCTTCTGTTTCAGTTTGGTAAGCATAAAGTTTTTAATTTGGAATTCAAACTTCATTAATTATAAAATAAATAAGTTGAAATTATATATTTATGGCACTATTGTTTGTAAATGAATAAATATTTATTTTATCTTAAAATGAACAATATGTATTTTTGTATCATGTTTTCTTTTATAACCAGAAAAATACTTTAAAAAATTGTTATTTTATGATTTTTATAAAGTGTCTATCAGTTTTAGAAAAATAATGAATAACTCTTTTAAAGCAGTTAGAAAATATACAAACTTACATTTATGGAATGATTTAAAAATAAGATTTACAAATTGATGCAAAATTTTAGAGAACTAGATAGTCTGATAGTCTCGAGTCTATATGATATGATTATTGTTCTACTGGGGAACAGAAAAAAATATCAATAATTAGCAATTTTTACTGTGATCATATTACTTGAATGTATTTTTTATCCAATTAATGTGGATTTGATTTGTAACTTACTTTCTAAAAGGCAAAAAGTGACAGATAGCAAAAGATAGTAGCTATAACGATGTCCTTTGTCAACAGACAAAGGAAATTTACTGAAAACATGATCAACATTTGACCTTCTATTTTTCTCTTTCCTATATAGTTCTGCATTTAAATATGTTCATTTGTAAATATTGATTCATGTTCTATTTAATGATTTCTGATTCTTTCCTTTATGTTCTTTATCAGATACATAGACATTTAGATCTTGGTTTGTCAGTGATAGATATCTCACAATCTTTTTTTATAATTATTCAATAGTTTGTGTATTTTCAAGACTTATAGAATGTTCTTTCATATCTCTTCTAATTTCATTGCAATTTTCCTCAAATATATAAGTTTACAATAAAAATAAAAATAATTGTTTCTTTAATTTAAATGGATGCAAATTTTTATTTATTAATATACAAAATACTTATACAAGATCAAATTTTTTTTAAGTATACTAAAAATACTTTTTATATTCACATTATCACTATTTGTAGACAAAAGAAAATAGCAAAATATGTTTGATTGAAAGATAGAATGGATCAAGAATAGCTGTTAAATAACTACTAAATTTATTTTCCGTTAAAATTTAATTTTAACAGAAAATATATTATAACAATATATAAATAAATGTACAGTACAATATTGAAGAGTAAATACAAAGAAAATTTATAAATTTAAAAAAATTCAGGACGAAATTTATATTTTATAAAAATTGTAAAAAATACAGTTTAGAGACATATACAAATAAATATATTCTTGTAGTCTTCTTTGTCAATTACAATCCTGTGAGTCTGAAAGGATGATAAGGAAGATATTTTTTATGATTTTTAGAAAAATTTTTAGTCTTCTGAACATTCATTCACAATCACTTGGGACATAATTAACACTAGCAGAGTTGATTTTTCTTTATAGGTTCTTTTCCACCTATATTTGTGCAAATTATTTACAGGTTCTAAATATTAAAGTTTGATTTTTTTAATATAATATGATATTTTAATTTTTACTCTATAATAATTGCTTTTTCAATATTTTTTTTATAAAGTCATTTTGAAAGATTGCATCTTATAGAACTGTTTTAACATTTATTATTTTTTTTTATAGGGATATGCAGCATTTAAAAGTAATGGTTAAGGATGAATTGTTACTTCCAATAATGCAAGGTATATTTAACTTATTTTTTAACTGTAGAAGTTTATTTAATGTTAAGATTTTTCCACTTAAAAGTGAAATGAATTTTGAAAAATAGCTTAAGATATTTATTTTATTAAACTGCTCTAAACTCAGAAAAAATATTTGTTTAAATTTAAAGACATGATTTATAAATTTGTAATGAAACTTAAAAGTTTAATGTTAGGATATCTAATGGTTTAATTCTATATCAGTTTTCATTAATGTTTATTGTTGACTTAAATATTTTTGTCTAAATAAAGCAATTTTGAATTCAAGTCCATTTTCAGATGAAATAATTTAAGAATTTTTTTAGTTTTTCATTATTAAAATATAATCATTTCTTAAAACTGTTTCTGTCCTGTAGGCATACTAAAAGGGCCTTTTTTGTGCTCATTATGAATTTGGGTGGGCCCAATGGGATGGCTGAGTGGTGAGGGATAGAGCTCAACATATTCAAATTGATCACTAATGAAAATTGATCCATTTGAATTCAACACATATTCCAAATCTAAGTTTCTTGAAATGGCAGGCTTATGATTTTACTGCTTTACCCATCACACTAATTTGATCATGAATCTTCTATATCATATATTAGACTAATATAAATATATTTAAATATTTAATTCTTTTGCTATTAATATATTGTTAGAAATTTTTTATGAAAAAATCTAAAACATTTCTGTGTGTATTAATTCTGTAAGTTAAATAATAATAATAATTTAAAAATTAGAGTATTATATATTATGGTTGTGTCCACTTTGGATGTTCTTGTGAACTAGGATTTGTTATATTAAGGGAAGAGAAACCAATAAATATATCTTATTTGGAAATAGTGTGTTCCTTTTTCCTCAGTATAACAAGTCATAGTTCATAAGTCCATGCTTGTATCCAAAGTGGATACCGGCATAATATAAGTAATTAAGGACAAGAAGCACATATTAATATTAGAGTATTACATATATTGTATTATATTTTTTATTATAAGTTAAATAAAAAGATAAGTTATTATTATATACAAAAGAAATAATTATAGATAAAAGTTATATATTTTATGTGTATTAAAGTTCAGATATATTTTAATAGGAGGACCAACTGACATCACAATATGCAGTACTTGCCTAACTGTTGGAGGGGCTCCTATGATCACTCTGTCGACTGGAAAATCTTATATTTTTAGTTCTGAGATGTCATCATGGTATGTAAATTTTAAATTATTTCTTTTTTAATTTTGATGTATAATTCTTTAAAATTTTTAAATTTTAAAGGTAACAAACAGACTTTTGCAGGAATCATCAAACAATTTAATGTATACATTTTTATCATCAATTTTCTACATTATTCCAAAACCTTGCTTGGTTAATGGTTTTACCAAAACCTGGCTTGGTTAATGGTTTTACCAGATCTAACCAAAATTATGTAATAATAATAGTATATGCCTCCCATGACTCTATAACAGTATTTCTCAATCTTCTGAAAGTGGCAGAGCACTTTCGGTGTTTTCTCAGTTATGTGGAGGACCTATGAGGACTGATCAAAAATATTCAGGACAGAGTTTGTTGTAGAAAAACAAAAACAGTTACTAATCACTGGAGAATCTTCAAAGTATGGCTATCCAGATTGTATGCAGCAATTTCAGCAATCATTCTACTTTTCCAAGCTTGTCTGATAAGCTTGTTAGAAAATGCAATGTAACTGTTTTCTTGTATTCAGTTGTATCTCTGCCATGTCTTCATTTCATTTCTTCTTCAAAGTGCTTTTGAGCAGGGAAAGGGGAAGACGTGCATCTGGTAAAATCTTGCAAGTAGTGGGTGAGCTATGAGAATGTTGCACTTGGCCAAAAATTCCTGTAATACTCACAGCTATGTGGAATGGCTGGCACATTGTCATAGTGCAGAAGCCAGTTACCAGAAGACTATTTGTGAAGATATTTCTGATAAACTGAACCTGTAAGGCACTGCAGAACAGTTCTGTAGATCAGTTTTACTGTAGTCTGTGGACCAGTATTTCACTTAAAATTTTATATATTACATTAATAAAACTATTTAGAAACATTATTTTTTTACTTTTATTTTTCTTTATGATTTAAACACCTAGTTCTAGGGATGACTAGTGATTGAAATAAGCCTAGGAAATTACTTGAAAATAGCCACAAACTGATTTTTTCAAAATGATTAGAACCAAGTCTTGTTACTATATCTTACTAAATCTTGTTTAAAAATTAAAGTACAGTAGAACCCCTCGAATCCGTCACCTTTGGGACTGGGGGTATGATCGGAATGCAAAAAAGGTCTGATTATCAGAAAAAAGTAAAATAAACAATCTTCCCCTTTGTCCAGTCTTTGTAGCACTGCTAATTTTTCATTTAATGAAAGAGTAACGTGTGTATGTTTCACTCCTGACATGTTGAAAACACACACAAAACTGTACATGTACACGCAATGTAAAACATATACTGTAACGAACACAGAAAAACGCCACGGACGGTGAGTCACCGATGAGTCAGACAAGTTTCTCGACTCCGACCACGGTTGGATTAATTGGAGTGACGGACTGGCTGAGGGCGAACTAGAGGGGTTCTACTGTAAAATGAAAAAAAAAAAAAACGTATACAAACTCCATTTTGTTCTATTTTTAACTATTTTTATTATTTAATTTCAAAAAGTACTGATCTACAGGGATTAGAATGAAAAAATACTAGTCCAAGAACACGAAGTTTGAGAATCACCTGCTATAGGCAATCTGATGATCAACAGTCTCATTGATTCATGCCATTGATCAGTTTGTGTGTGGCTCATCATCAATTGAAGTGCAGCCAGTTTTTAAACATGAATCCACTCAAATATTTTGGATCTATTGACTGCTGTTTCCCAGACTGTTCAGTGGCCATCTTAACAAGTTTCTTACAAAATATGAAGCAAATATATTACTCATTCAATTCATCCATTTCACAACACAGAGAAACACAAGCCTGCACTGTAGCTCAACTCACTGACAATTGAGTAGTGCTGCTACCTGCTGCTCTGGTGCATATAATCAGGAGATGTAGTCAAATAAGTTCCATGGTTACCAAATTACTGCTGTTAGTAGTTTCATTATAAAAACAAATTCTGTCCTGAATATTTTTGATCAGCCCTCATAGGTATATACAAATATATATAGGTGATATGAATGTCTATGTTAATAGAAAAGAAAAAAAATTTTGTAGTAACTTTTTATAGAGCAATGTTTGTAGCCCACTTTGACAGCCAGACTTGTGGTTTACAGCACAGTCATAGGAATTTTGAATGCTTTCTCATAACTCTGTCTTGATTAAAACTGAAGTGCCAGAAAATTGGTGATGAACTTGTATAAGGCTTTTTAACACTAAGACTAATTAATGTTAGATTTTTTTATATTTAAAGAAAAGACTCAAAAGTTGAATAGAAAAGTTTGATGTTAATCAGTCGTAAAGTACAAAAATATCAAATAAATTGTTCCTTGATTCGGAAGACTATTAGTTGTCTTTCAGATTTAAAGTCCTATTGTGTAATTAAACATTTAAATACTGAATGAAAAATAAATAAATTTGTTGTGATTGTAACAAATATTTGTTGCCAGTGTAATTTATTCACAGAGTAATTTATAATTTAAGAATTTTTTACATCGGTGACAATTTGTTTTTTCATAGAAATGAGGAAATTGCATTTCTTGAAGATTTTTAAAGTTTTGTGTTCAGAAACTAGATTTTATTCTTTGAGCTTTTTCATAATTGAAAGAACAGAACAAATTTGACTGTCTTTTGGAAGTTAGAATTCAGTAATATAATAATGTAACATAAATTAAAATTTGCATTTTCTTAAGTAAAATAACAATTTTTAAATTTACTAGATTGGCTTTTATTTTTTTATATAGAAATGCATAGTAATAAATATCTGTCTCTATTTTTACTGTGAGAAACTTGATTTTTATAAATAATGGTAGACACTGCCAAATGAAAATAATATAATTTTTGATATTCTTGACATTAAATATAAAATGTTAAACTAAACTTGATATTAATTGGTATAATAGGATGGTTGCTAACTCATATTATAATTTTTGTTAATTGAGGAAATCAGTATTATAGAATGTATTCGTTAGAATGCATTTACAAATATATTTGAATTTTTATACAATTTGTATCATAACTCAATATGAAATCTGAATTCTATAGAAGATTGTTATCTAAGTAAAAATTTATATAATTAAAAACATTATTAGAGTTCATTTGTTTTAAATTAATAATAGTTTTACTTTAGTGTATGCTTTAGAATTACCTGAATAGATAATTATTGTTTTATATTGTTAAAAATAATTTAGGATGCTTGTAAGTGATTCTACTGACATAATACAACATTGTTCGAATCATCAGTCATGTATGCCTGTACAGGATACTTCTAACAGTACTTTGTTTCCTCTTGCTTCTTTACAAAGACAAATTCATAGGTATGTAATTACACTATATTTATATTATAATATTATAAATATACTGTATGTTATAAATATTATTTATACATTAAATCATGTTCTCTTACAAATAACATTTTTTTTTTTAAAGAATTTTAATGTTAATCTATTAAAGATTGCAGCTTAATGAATTCATTTTTTGTTTCAGTATGTAATATACCATTAATATAAGGCTATTTAATTTAACATAAATTTTACTTTACTATATCATCATTAAGTATATTCTAAAGTATTAATATTTTAAGAAGCTCAGATTCAAACGGTTAGGAACTTAGATTTTTTAAAGTAAATTTACATTCTATATGTGCATGACAAAATTAATACCATTAATTAATTTTGTTATTAAATTAAATTTTTTCTAGATCCACAAAAATTGCGTGTACATTATTCCGGGGAAATCCAAACATGCAGAAGTTGGGGACTCTCAGTCACTTAGATACTCAGTTAACATCGTCTCTTTCTCTTCATTCACCAAAAGAATATCACTTTTGGCTGTTAACGCTCGTTCGATATCTTACTCAGGAAGGTAAATGTTTTTGATAAGAAATATATTTTAAAGATTTAATAGTCAATCATTGTCTTTTAAACAGTCTCAAATGTTAAAAATAAGTATTTTTTTATTCTCATTTGTCATTGTTTTCTTCAATTTAATTATATTAAAAAGTTGCATTTTTGTCTTAACGTAATAAAAATATTTTTATTCATCATTCACCATCAGTGCATGCTGAATGTCGACATTTGCCGGTGTAAATGTGAAATAATGATATTTAGCAAATATTTCGTACATACACGAAATGACTGTGAATGCTGACATTCGCCAGATATCGGTCATTCACAGTAACATATACACAATAAAACCTGTGTAAACCAGAATCTCACTGTATTGAATATTTTTTTCAGTTTGGCAGATTTCTGTCTTCAACTGATTTTTTTTAACATAGAAAATTGCTCAGTTCCGAGTATGTTAATCAGTAGTTAGATATTATCAACAGTATATATATATTTATTATTAATGCTTTTGCTAATTAATTTGAACTAATTTCAGGATTAGAATCTAGATTGCGTGATATATGCGACATGCTTTTAGGACCCGTTATCCAGACAGCTAAATCGGCACAATGGGACCCATATATTTTAGTGAGTATCTTAAAACATACCATTTGTAACATTTAGTATGGTAAAAATATATTGTGAAATTTTTATAAAATATAGCACGAAATACACACAATTTTCCTTTATAACAGGGTATGAATAAGAGAGATCTGTTAAGAGAGATTTTACCAGTGGTCGGATCGAATCTACGTCTTCAGCGCCTATTCACCGAATACAAGGATCAACTAGACATGATTACGTCATAGGGAAGAATGCTCAATTTAAGTGGTGTATTATTCAAAACAAAGAAAAAAGTTGAACAAAAAAGAAGAACAGATTTCAATTTTGTGAAAGTTCTACTCCTGTAAAATATTTCTGCAGATGAAACACTGCCATATAAATATCAAGTTTCCTTTGATTTTAAAGGGAAGAAATTCTGCCAGTTCATCTTTAGAGACTTAACGAGCATTAGATATCATAAATTATTTCATTTTCATTCATACTGTAGCCAAGCGCAGCAGATTTAAATATTCCAACCGTACGATCGGAATTCGAGCATAATAGGAAAGAAAACAACAAAAAAAAAAGTATTTCTTTTATCGGGATAATCTTTACGTACGATCTTTATAACGAACATTATATTTTTAAATATTGCACATATGGGTCAAGATCTGGCAAAGAGAAATCTAAGAGAATCCAATTGTTCTTAAGATATTTTTTAAGGGAGTCGTACTATTGGAAGTTTCTTCATTGTGTAAAGACTGGAAAAGAAAGGAAACTGCCAAAAAAAAACTAATGTGATGAAAGAGTGCGTAACCTTGATTTTCTATTGCGAGTGGCACTTTACACCACTCTGTCTGCGAGAAGGCACGAGAAAAGCTTTATTTAAATGTTACGGACGGATTACCCGCAGGCAAAACTCAACAAATAAAAAAAAAAGGGTTTTACATGTTACGTACGTAGATGTTTGCGGAATATAATGTTTTTGAACGAAACAAGATTGTTGTTGTTAAAAATTCACCAAAGCAATTTTTCGCTAGAGCAATTAAAACTGCACAAATTCTCGAAAAGAAGAAGAAAATTGTTCTTTTTTTTATTTTGCTGCACTACATTATTTTGGAATAAGATGTATATGCAGTTAGAATGTAACCAGAATAGATTATGGTGTACTATTTTATTCCTTCACTGCCTGAAATGTTACGCTGTTTTTCACTAAAAAGGCTTTACTTGAGATTTGCATAAAAAGTTCCTGGCATTTTAATTCGAACTTTTCATGGGTCTAAAGACCAAAGGAATCGAGATCCGTTTGTCTTGGTTTTAAACCGCCGTGCCATCGTACGAATTTGTTTCTTCATTAACAGAGAATACGATTTATCTCTGGTTGTAAATATATAATTTGTTTGAATCTATTTTATACTTTTATTTAGATCATGTTTCTATTGATTGATTCCACTACACTCGTTCATTCTCATCACGATGATGTATAATTGATGCATAATTTCATTACGGATAATCACTTCTATAGATTATTCATATTGTCTTGTTCTAGCACATAAAACAATGTTCATCCTGTAGTACCGAGTATTTCAATGTCTACCACATCATTTTCACATTCAAATCTTTTTCTAGTCCAAATCATGGTGAAAATTTTTTCAGTACAATTAACCAACTGAAATTCTGTTGGATAGTTGCTCTAATCAGAATTGTTTTATTAATAAATTGGTGCAAACTTGTTTCCTGTCTCAATTCTTCCTGTAAATTTTATTATTATTATTTTTTAGAAGAATAATCTAAAAACTTAAGAGTAATTCATAAATTTGTCTACACAATCCTGTAAAGAAATATACAAATAAGTGGGAAACTTTAATATGCTTACCAGTTAAATCATAAAAAATGTAACTTTTTAATATCAATTTGGACTTATAAAATGTCAACAAATGATTTATTTTCTTAAAAAAGTTAACATTACTTGGTAAAAATATATTAGGGAATACAATTTTTAACACAAGCGGGGGAAAAAATCCAATTTCTGATTATTAAGAAAATTAGGTGTCCTCTCAAGTTACTTCTCCCTATGATCGTGAACATGTTCGAGACAATTGCATACTTCGTTTTATTTAAAACGAACTATGCCATTCGCATTCTTATTCGGATATGTTACTGGGCATATCTGAATGAGGATTAACGTATGTAAACAACTTGAAGTCCGATCAAATTACACTTTAATTTAGAACAATTCTAAAGTTGTACTCAACTAAATTAGTAATTTGCTTAAGTCACACACAAAATAATTTTCTACTAGAAGATTATGGCAAATCCTAGTGGCTCATTACTAATGTATCTCCAAAAACATCTTTAAACTTTACAGGTCATCAAGCATGCGTTGATCAATAGTCTTCAACTGTTTATAATGAAAATTTGGACATTATTTACAGTTTTGACGTCCCAATATCACGACTTTCCATAGCCTAATAATTACGAATGTAATCATTGACTAAAAATTTCATACTGTATTGTGTTTCGTGTACATCCAAGATAGAACGGTAATAATCTGAAAAGTATTGATCAATGCATGCGTGACGGCAGTTTCTGTACCTGTAATGTTTACAGGTATGTTTTTGGAGATATCTCCCATAACTGGAATTAAAATATGTCATAGCTTTTCGTCAGTAAAAACTACAAAGCCATACAGCCACTTTGTTTATAATATTAATTTATTATTATTGCTTGTTTATATATTTGAAATTATTTATATATTTTATATGATTTGTAATTAATGTTTGTTGTTCAGATATTGACTATATACTCTCGGGCAGAAGGTGTAAAACCTTGGCTTTCCCTCTTAGTTTCGGTCCAGAGAACAGCCGTTTGACTTACTGCCGTTCATGTAAATTTGTCAATATTATTATTATTTTTTTTTATTATATTAATAAGGAAAATATAATATAATTCTATATAATAATAATACAGTATTCAATTTAATTAATATAAGGAAATTAACAACACATATCTTTAATATGTTGAAAACTAAGATTTGAAGTATTTCCCTCAGCAATTATTACATCTGGAGGCTCATTTTCGAGCACTTCTGCTACTATCTCAATTTCTAAAGCTTCTGATGGAGTTGGCTTCTCTCTACTCTGTCGATGGCTCTTCTTTTTGCAATTCTGACGATTTTCTATATCCTGGCTGCGCGGTGTTTTCCGATATTTTTTTATTCACGTTTCTAACAACTGAATAGGGACGGGTTTTCCATATAACACCTTCCTGGAGGCATCTTTCCCTTCATAGAGAGCACGTATATATCGTTGCATCAAACTGTCAATTCAATATTCATTTCTCTCATTGGGTAAACTATAATTTACTAGAAAATATTCAACTGGTTATCAAACAATTTTAGCTGAAGACGGAAGACACTATATGTAATCAGAATGTGGAAATCAGCAAGCAAATTCTGTACAAAGTAATTAGACAAATAATAATCGATCAACGTGTTCCCAGTCTCTGGAATACGATTTTCCTTACTCGGTGAGAATCAATTGTAACCAAGTGATTACAATTGAATGAAATCACATTGAGTAGTATCCCCTACAAAGCTATATGACAGGAGTGTCTCGTACAAATAAAATGTTTGTTGCATGCAGTGCCAAAATTGATATGTGTTGGTAAAAATATTCTTACGTCTTCTGCATGTCCTGAAATATCATTATACAATGTTTGGTTGCATTTGGACTGCTAAATAACAGTTAAAGTTAATAACAGCTATAACCATCGTTAAGTTTAATTACGATTAACCTTTAAAATCAATATTGTGCGTAGGTATTTATAACGAAATAATAATGTAAATTCGACAATAATTTTCTTACATTATTTACATTATATCGCGTATTTAAGATTTATTTACGATAAATGGATCGGATTACAGTATTCTGCAATGACAAACAACAGATCCATTTTTCAAAATCCATTTTGTGTGAATGTAGAGATAGACTAAAATCCATGCTACGTCCTTATTTAAACATAACATCTGTCTTTTTTTACTTACCATACTCCTCGGATATTTTGCAACAAATCAAAGAGTGAGTTTCTGTAATTATCTTTTAAATTCTTATGTTGACATATTCTAATTTGCATTAATATCGTTTTCTTCTGTTATAACGATAATTGTAAGTTCGCCGATTTTGGGGGCAATACGTTAATTGCGCGTCAGGAAAACCTAGGGTCAAACCGTATGTGGGTGGTGGCGGTAGGAGACAGAGATGACAAGTGTCTTACACGAAAACCGTTTATTTTGACATGAAGTTAACTTACACAACAGGAATAACAAAATAAGTTCGTTGGCCGGCTGAGGTTTCGCTTCTTCTGTGCCCCGGGGCTCAATGAGGTAGCTACTGACGATCTTGCATCCTTGATGCGAGTTCAGGTGTCCGAGGATGCGGCGGTTATGGCGTTCTGGATGCTGGGGGTCCAGTGCACGGCTGAGACTCGGCTATCCTGACCTCTTGAGTATGTGTCCGTGTGCTGCGGGCCTGGCGTCTTGGAGAGAATCTGCTTCGTGTCCTTGAGACCCGGGGGTTTTATAAGATTTTCCCCGAATCTCACCCTTTTGATTGGTCCCTTTCACCCTCTCCCTTACTCCGATTGGTCATTCCTTTGTTTCTAGGCGAAACCCGAGACCGATTCGGGTCGGGAAAAGGTCGGAGAGGTGATGACGGTCCTTTAACGTTCGCGCTCGTATTTTACTCCGTTATGTCCCTTTTCTCTGTCATCTTGGAACCCAAACGGTTCACCAGATGTTCTTGTGGCCATTTATCCCCTACCGCGTTCTTACTTCACAGATATCCCTTTTGTTCTTAGACCCCCCTTTCTCCCGCTTGCTTCGACCCGATATTTGTTCGCGCGCGTCTCGAAAAGCTCTCCCTCTCTCTGTCGACATTCCCCCCTGTTATTTATCGTTGCGTCGCGTTTGTTTTACAATTCGAGAAAGTTTTCGTCTCATCTGGGCTTTGTCACTAACACATCCCCTTGACCCGATTCTGTCTTAGAAACTTTCTGACGTTAAAGTTTGTAATTAGTCGAAATTTCTACGCGCTTTTACGACCCTCACATAATTACCATCAGTTTTAAATCATATACAGTGGCTCTAATTATAGTTCGTTTTTAATCGCATTTTCTGTTTATAGATATCTGGAAGAAGGACGAGAAACCATTAAATCCATGCAGAATGCAACGGACATATTTTGCATAAGCAAACGATTAGGCCTACGTAATTTAAATAAAGAATGTCGAGATTTCATGACCGATCCGTCAAGAGTTAAAAAGGTGTGTTATGTATATGACTTAGCATGCCAACAGAAGGATGAGCGATTACAATATTTGTGCTGGAATATATTAAGTTCGAAATGGCAGGAAATTTTTTCATCGGACGAATGGCTGAACTGTGAAGCAACAACTATGGATAGACTCGTTCGTAGGCCAATAAATCCATTTATTGACGATACAGACATATTCTCAATAGTTTTAAAATGGGCCAAGAAAAGAGTTAATAATGAAAAATCTCTAAGGCAGGTCATGGAACCATTTCTTCCGTACATACGATTTCTGACAATGCCTGAATGGTTTCTGGAATCTCAAGTATTCGTTGAACCGATCTTAACGGACGTAGAGAGAGATGCAATAAGATGTTACTTGCAAAATAACGATTATGACGAGACATGGTTTATTCCAGAGAGTATTTGTGACATTACATGTCCTAGAAAACACGAATTACTCTCGTCCTGGTTCTCTTATGTTAATCGAAGTGCATACTTTATTAACGCATTAAGGAAAATAAATACAAATATTCGATTTATATGCGAAATAGTTGTTAAGGAAGATTGTTTTATCAACGAATTGCATCTTCCTATAACACATTGCAGGGAAGAAGGAATAATTGTAGATTTGTATTATTTTGCCAACTTAAACTTACGGACGAAATTTCGTCTTGGAAATAATGCATGTAATAAAACCGGATATATTTTATTGAGTTGTCCTCTACGGATTCTAAAGTTTACATTTTATCGATTCATTGCTACAATTATAGAGAGAGACGTCATTGCAGAAAATAATGTAAGAATCAGTCCCTCGGCAAATTACTACAATCCATTGGAAGGAATTGAAACGTTTAAATATTTGCAATCCGGATTGAAATTGAAAGATGAATTTGACTACATCTACTTCGATGTTATGCCCTATTTTTAAAAACGGATATACAAATTAATTTTTGCTTTTATTATATAATGTTCATCTCGTAATATTTACAAAATTATGCATTTTCATTTCGAATAATTAAATTTAATTTTCACTCTCGAAGTTTTCTTAGTTATTTAAGTTGTTGTTGTTTGTATTCATCCTATAGGCACTAAGATAACCTTTTCTTTTCAGGCCCATTTTATCAATACATTTATTAATGCTCTCAGGTGGACATCTCGGTGGTGAAAGACGAAGCGCAACACATTTTAATCAGATTATCAGTAAAAATCTATGGGGGGGTTATCCCGGATTCGATGCTATCTCGACCTCTTCGGCTGTCCACCGTTTATAGGCGGATTCAAAGTAAGGTCGAAACCAAATACCTTTTAATATCTCACGGTATTCGTGAAATTTCTTAACGACTAAGTGCCACTTATGAAAATAACCACACTTCATTTTTTAGAGTTCATTTTCTGGTTACCATTCACTATAGATAAATCTTGAAAAAAAGCAACCTTTTTTTTTTAAAAAAAAAGAAATTTTAACATCAAAATTATTTACAATTTATTACTGAAAATTAAATTATTAAAAAAACACACGATATTAAACTTAAGTAGAAAAAGTCTTTCAGCTTAAATTATTCAATAATTTGACTTTTGACAACAGAAATAGATGCAAATGAAGTAAAATTTAATGTCTTTTGCAATGAAGAGAATACTAAAATTCGAGTTGTTGATATTAAATATTTTTTCAATGTAATTCAGAAAACAACACTGGGATGCGGTTACAATTTTCTTGGTTCGAAGTGAAATGTTCATTGGTTGTTCGTAACAATGCATCGATGATGTCAGAAAGTTTCAAAACCGTGAAAATAGAAAGGTATGAAAGGTCACGCGAGGTTAAAGTCGAAGCCACTGGTGCAAAACATTCTGGCATTGATAGACTCTTTGTTTTGAGTCTATCATTTCCGTTATGAACAGTTCGCTATTAAAAATAGGTTTTTTTTTTCGATTGAGCCTTGTTATATTCCTACAGTTTTGAAAAGAGTCGTCAGTGATTTTTATTTTACAAAATACGTAACATGTAATAATTATTTATTATTAAGTTTTGATCAAAGTTATTATTTAGATTGTCAAATTAGCTTGTGCGATAGAACGGGATATGTCAGATAAACTATATAATTTTTTTCTCGAATTTCGTGTCGGATATTTACAGTCGACTCCCCTATAAGATCATAGATACGTTCCATTCTTTGGAATTTGATTTCTTACGAGTCCTTCCAATCACAGCCCGACACGTGTGAAGTTTACGGACTACGGCTGATTGAAAGGTTTTATTCCATAAAATTAATCGATTCTAGACCAATCCGACTCAACATCTCCAAAATACGGATTATACGGAAATACTCGGTAAGTAGGATTACTTACCGAGTGTGCACAATTTGACATCGCCACTGCTAAAGCTTGTTTTCGTCGCGAAGCAGCACACCAAACCACGGCTGATTTCTGATAACTTATTTTTCTGCGAAAACTTCGTTTAACTTCGGAGACATCATTAATATAAATAATTTTAATCGCCGTTGAATAAGAAATGTTTCTTTCACAAGAAATGTATAAAATTACAGTACTGTATTAGACTTACGGTACCTAATTTACATACTGACAGACGATAGTTAGCGTAAAAATCTCCGTAGCGTGGCGCCACGCTAGACGGCGGAAATTATATATTTAATTATAACAAAGTTACAATAAGTTAATATATAATTATATATACAGTACCTAATTTATATATAATTAATACATAATTATATATACAGTATCTAATTTATATATAATTTATATATAATACTGTACAGACGATAGTAATTTCTCCGTAGCGTGGCGCTTGACGGCGGAAAATAGTTCGGCTGCCCGATGACGTTTTACGTAATTATAGGATTTTTTTACCGTTTTTTACGGGTATCGTCGCAATTTTTTCGCAGTTTTATAGGAATCGTAATTATAGGAACCCGTTTTACAGGGGGGTCTAGTGTATTTCAGTTTAGGAATCATCCTTGATTCCTAAAGTGAAGAAAAACAAAACATACAAAGCCTTCCTATACATCACTAACATGTATGATAATTGTAATAAAATACTTAAAAAAGAGAGTGTAGTCTTGGCCCCAGCTTTGACCAATAAAATTTCACATAAAGTACATATTGGTAGATTAAAAACATATAAAACTAATAGTGATAAATTGAAAAAAAACAGGTGTAATCAACTGTAATTGCCAAAATCCAAAAAAATATATAGGTGAAACAGGACGTGCTTTAGAATTACCGATCAAAGAACATTAAGCAGCCATTATATTAAAGTACAACAACTCTCCTTGGTATAATCATATCAAAAATAATAACTGTAATATTGATAGAAAAAATATTAAAATCCTTCACGTAGAGAAAAATATGTATAAAAGAAAATTTAAACAACATACTGAAATTATAAAACATAATGACAATAATTTAATAAATTATCCAGCGATTCCCAAACTTTTTTCATTAGTGTGAGGAGCTGGCCGGGGATACGGAGTTCGTAAAACTCGTGTACTGCTTACTCGGCAGCTAATCGTGAAAATAGCCCTCGTATTGTCTAAAAGGATGGTTTTTCTACCAAAGACATCGAGTGTGGAGGGACTTACAGTTATGAAGTAAAATAAAGGCGGAGAGAGACAATCGCGTGATCACCCTTCTCCTCGTCAGATTTCCAACACAAGTTAATGTTATTTTAACGCGGATTAACACGCGTAACCATGGAATTGGGAGTATGAGGAACGCAAGTAATTTGAATAAGCAGAGTAGTGAATATCAATCATCAAAAGAGCCATATTTGAAACAACAAAACGAAAATATTTAATAAAACAAAATATCAAAAGAATATACAAATGAAATGGATTAAGTAAATTAAAATCGCGATTAAGTAAATTAAACCTAACAATCCTATCTTAAATCTAACGCGTGAGAGAGAGTTTGCATCGATCTGAATCATATATATACTACCTTCAAAGTTCTTTCGAATATTTTCATGTATGAGAAGAGGGTCTTCTTAAATATGGAAAATCTTCATTTTTCTTCTGTGGTATTTTTTGTATGGATCACTTGTTCTATACTGCCCTATATCTTATGGAGAACTCTTCGAATTGCGGACTCATCGTATAACGGACTCTCTACATCGTATGGAGAACCGTTCGAATGGCTGACTCCTCGAATGTCGGGAAAAATCTCTTTTTATATCGGCCTCCTCAGATGGCCGAGTAAAGATGTGCAAAGGCCACACTTTTGACTCATCTCGTGAGTCGGCCGTAGGAAAACAATCAGCTTCCTTCCTAACTCCAGATTTCACATTAGCATACACCAGTGGCATTTCCAACTTCCCAACGAGCAACGCATGAGCCATTTTGAATTTTATTTTGGCTCGGTTCTCGGTTCCCCGAGTACGTACAAGTCTGGTTTTTTATACGCGCATGATTTGGGCACCTAATACTTTGTGCCAAATTGCAACTTTTGACATTTACTCCTTCATACCTCTAAGCTGGTAACACAGCAGGCAGTACGATTTTGTAAACAAGACATAGTCTTGGACTTTGAACTCACATTTGAGTTATAAATAAACACTTGGCTTTATTCCCATCATTTTAGTTGATACGTGACAACAGCACGTTTTCGGGCATAAAGCCTCTCACCAGTCAACTAAAAAATATATATAATTTTTAAAATATTACATAAAATATTTTACAAAACAGTATTAAAATAACGTATGTTTCTTACCATATTCATTTTTAATCTGTTATACGTAAAAGGTCTTAATTGGTATACACATCTTATTTTACAATAAGTGGAGTAATTTCATTAAAAATTTTTTATAAATGATTTTCTTATATATTTATGACAGTATCCAGGAGTCATAGACATAATTACGTACAGTACATATCTTAAAATATAAATAGACGGTTTGTTACATTATTCCTTTTTAACCGTACCTGCGTTACATACCTCATTGCAGTGTTCTACTGATTTGCATATTACAAAGACAGTTATTAATATTAACAATAGGGTAACTTTTATAAATAATTACATCAATATTAGTTTGTATTGCGTATATTATAATATTTTCATCCAGTTCTCGTTTATTTTTACACTTAAATTTTTGTTGATACAATTTTTGGCTTTTAAAATTGAGACACTTTCTTTAAATCTTCTATTATACATGTTTTTCTCTTTCTATAGGATTTTAACATTATTTCTATCTATGTTACAATTATTTATTAAACAATGATTATGAAAAACAGAGTTTAGACGATTATATTTAAGATCAGGTATATGTTCTTTTACACGTATAATCAGTTTGCGTTTAGTTTCTCCTATATAGTAGTTAGTTGTATAACAGGTTAGTTGTAGTTTGTAAGACATAGTCTCGTCAAAAATTTTATTTAATTTCATTCCTTTGTCAGAAATTTCGTCTGAAATTTCAAATGCAAAACATAAACATATCAAATTTTAAGTGGCTACAAATTATCTAAACTTATATTGATTTACATCAGATATGTTTGAAATTTCAGAGAAATGTGTTATCTTTGAAGGTCATATTTTTAAGAAAGATGTAAAACAATGGTTTCCAAAGTTGATGTTACTGTCCCACTAATCGGTGGTGTGTAATTCTTAGGGGCAAAAATAAGTAAATGAGCAGCAGAGGGCGCTGGATGTTTTGACCGGTATGTGTAGGTGAGTGTTGGGATCACTTAGAACGTTTATATTTCTCCTGTTATAATGTGGTAAAAAACATCATGTTTAATTTTCAAATGTGGAGAACAATGTACAGTCGAACCCCCTATAACACTGTTGATAATTCCGTTTTATATAAATTCCATGTTGTACGAGTCACTTAGATTTTACAAATAAGTGTGCTGGGCTGTGAACGGCTCACGTATTTGTAAAATATAAATTCAATAATAAAATTAAATTATTGTCGATCTAAATATATAAAATTACTTGTCCTGACTGACTGAGTCACTGATTGATTCATCGTCGCCCAGAGCAAACCGCTTAAATTGATAACACTTCACACACTGTTATAAATATTTCTATATATTTCGACTTTTTAAACAAACATTTGAACCGTTTTAAATTCGAATTTGTTATTGCATATTGGTTCGATTATAGAATGATAGTTCGTTTGATTCTCAGCATCGTTCCCAGCGGTAGGTGTTATATAACAATTGCTGTGGTTGTTGAAATACAGAATATAAATGGGATTTGCTTGCAAAACCCTCTCGGGCGAAGTCGCGGGTAAAAGCTAGTAATATTATAATCTGAAATTATCGAATTGAATCAATAAACTTACTATATTAGAAATTAGTTTTCTATAAATATCATTACAGTAGGACAAGGTATTAATTTTATTTTATTACGCCCTTCTGTTATTAAAATAATAAAATAAGATCTTTCAACCAATACATAAGAATAATACAATGCCAACTCTTTCATTACAATTTCCTTTAAAAAACAATGTGACTTTNGGAATATTTTTGAAAAAGATCTTTTATGTAGAAGAATAATTTTTAAAAAATGTTGCCACAAGGTAGCCTATTCATCGTGTGGCTGTATAGTAGACAGTGGGCAAGATTAACTGGGGAAAAAAAGGGGGAGAAAAGGTCAGCGAAATACGTTTGTAAGGAAGGATTACTTCGAAAGACTAGTATGTAAATTTTAATTGTTAAATCAATTTAAACGTGATTGTAAGTGTATGGAAGAAATTTTAAAATTGTTTAAACTCATCAAAAAGGTATGTTTTTCAAATAATATGACCTTATATGGTTGTTTGTTTATACTGTTATGACTTGTGAACTTTTATTTTAGTTGGCTGAACAGGGGCAAGAAATGCCCGAAACGTGTATAAACGAGAGAAACACGTATCAACTGAATAAAATTTAATTCTGTGATTTGCCAAGTGTCTGTATAAATACAATAAATAATTTGTGTTTGAATTAAAGAAAATTAAGTTTTATACAGAATACAAAGCTATATAGCACGAGTGTTATCTGGAATAAATAAAATGCTTGTTGCATACAGAACCAAAGTGATGTGTGTTGGTATGTGATTGCTACGTCTTTTCTGTGGGATGAAACATTTGGACTGCTGAATAACAGTTAAAGCAAATAAAACTTATTAAACAGCTCTAGCTATCATTAAATATAACTACGGTTAACCTTTCAAGTCAATACTGTTACGAAGGTTTTTATAACGAAACAATACTGTAAATTCGACAATAATTTTCCTTACATTATTTAAAGTATATCGCATATCTAAAATTTATTTAAGATAAATGGATCGGATTACAGTATTCTGCAATGACAAACAACAGATCCATTTCTCAAAATCCATTTTGTGTGAATGTAGCGCTAGACTAAAATCCATGCTACGTCCTTATTCAAATACAACATCTGTCTCTCTTTACTTACCATACTCGTCGGATGTTTTGAAACAAATCAAAGAGTGAGTTTCTGTAATTATCTATTTAATACTTACGTTGACATATTCTAATTTGCATTAATATTGTTATCTTCGGCTATAACGATAATTACCATCAGTTTTAAATCATATAGAGTGGCTCTAATTATAGTTCGTTTTTAATCGTATTTTCTCTTTATAGATATCTGGAATTAGGACGACAAACGGTGAAATCAATAAAGAATGCGATGGACATGTTGTGCGTAAGCAAACGATTAGACCTAGTTAATTTAAATAAAGAATGTCGAGATTTCATGACCGATCCGTCAAGAGTTCAGGACGTGTGTTATCTATATGAATTAGCATGCCAACAGAAGGATGAGCGATTACAATATTTGTGCTGGAATATATTTAATTCGAAATGGCAGGAAATTTTCTCATCGGACGAATGGCTGAACTGTGAAGCAACAACCATAGATACACTCGTTCGTAGGCCAATAAATCCATTTATTGAGGAAGCAGACATATTCACAGTAGTTTTGAAATGGGCCAAGAGAAAAATTAATAGAGAAAAATCTCTTAGGCAAGTCATGCAACCATTTCTTCCGTACATACGGTTTCTGACAATGTCAGAATGGTTTCTGGAATCTCAAGTGTTCGTTGAACCGATCTTAACGGACGTGGAGAGAGATGCAATAAGATGTTACTTGCAAAATAAGGATTTCGACGAGACATGGTTTATTCCAGAGAGTATTTGTGACATTACATGCCCTAGAAAACACGAATTACTCTCGTCCTGGTTGTCTTATGTGAATCGAAGTGCGTACTTTATTAAGAAAGTAAGGAAAATGAACACAAATATTCGATTTATATGCGAAATAGTTGCTAAGGAAGATTGTTTTATCAAGAAATTGTATCTTCCTATAACACATTGCAGGAAAGAATTTATAACTGTAATCTTGAATTTATCTGTTAACTTGAAGTTTCGGACGAAGTTTCGTATCAGAACAACATGTAATACAAACGGATATATTTTATTGAGTTGTCCTCTACGGATTCTAAAGTGCACATTTTATCGATTTGTTGCTAAAATAGTTAAGAAGCACGTCATTGCAGAAAATAACATAAGAATCAGTCCCTCGGCTGATCACTACAATCACTACAATCATTTGGAAATCACTACAATCCATTGGAAGGAAATCAAACTTTTATATATTTGCAACCCGGATTGAGATTGAAAGATGAATTTGAGTACTACTACTTCGAAGTTATGCCCTATTTTTAATAACGGATACACAAATTATTTTTCGTTTTATTATATAATGTTTATCTCGTAATATTTACAAAATTAAGCATTTTCATTTCGAATAATTAAATTAATTTTCACTATCGAAGTTTTTTGAGTTATTTAAGTTGTATTTTTTGTTTGTATTCATCTTGTAGGCACCAAGACAACATTTTTCTTTCATGTTTATTGTATTATACATTTGTGAGAAACCAAGGTCTAATATGTCGAGTGGTTCCCTAAAGCACTTTTAACGGTAGGGTTTGACGAAAACCGCTGACGTGGTCTTAGGATGGCGTAGGAGGCTCTTCAGAAATATGCGAGTGGGGAGGTCAGTAAGCGAGTCGATAGGAGTTAAATATCGACAGGTAATAAATACACACAACACAAGTTTAATTTAAGTCTAGAGCTAAGTTTATAATAAGCTACAAGATACATAAGTAAATACTATGCGCTTCACGAGAGCGTTTCTGGTTTAGCTACTTTCTCTGAGAGAGAGAACTTACACAATTTCTAACTAAATACCTCTGAGAGGGAGGTAGCTGGATAATGGCGAGTCTAGTCGTCGTCTTCAATGTTGCCGTCCTGGGGGAAATCCGTTGGGAGCAGGGTGGCTGGTTCACCTCCTGTATGGCGTCTTGGGAAGTCCACCGGTGTCCACTGACAAGTGGGTATGGTCGACGAGTGGCTGAGGAATGGAGCTCTTCTCTGCTCTTCTCTGCTCTTCTGGAGACGATCGCCTCGAAGTTAAGGATGATTTTCCCATTCCAAAAGCGAATATAAGGATGATTTATCCTTATATTAGCTTTTGGAATGGGAAAATCCATCACGTAATCGAGTGTTGTTGGTAATGAAGGTTGATTTTGCAGGTGTGAGGTCAGAGGTGTCTATCTATGACCTAAAGATGTCGCTTAAATGAACCTGTCATGAATATATATGGTTCGAGATTTGTACGATTTCTTCTATTTACTCTTTCGACAGTTGACTTTCGCCTCTTCTAATAATAGGTTATTTACTTTAACACTCGATTGATATAATTCTTTCCCAGCTGTTGATAGAAAAAGCGTTATTCAATCCGTTTTTTATGCGACGTTTTCTTAGCGATCTCGACGGAGAAACAGGCTTAAGAATTTCTTTAAATTTGCGCAAAATGTGCGAGGATCGTGCCTACGATCCTTGCACATTTGTCTATGCTCATAGTTGGACGTTCCGGTAGTGAAAGACGAAGCACCACACAATTTCACCAGATTATCAGTAAAAAGTCTATTGGGGTTTTTCCCGTATTTGAACCCGTCTAGACCTCTTTGGCTGTCCACCGTCTATAGACGGATTCAAAGTAGCATCGGAACCAAATATCTTTAATAACTGACGATACTCCTGACATTTCTTAGCGACTAAGCCCTACATTTGAAAATAACGACACTTTACCTTTTAGATGTCATTTTCTGGTTACGACTCACAATAGATAGAGCTTGAATAAGCAACCTTTGATTTTTAAAGTGTTGTTCTTTTAAAAATCAATTTTAACATCAAAAACAAAATAAAATTATCTATCTATCTCTTCGGCACTCATAGTCCCTGAAGAACCTTGGCCTCATCCAGGATCTTCACCTATTTTTCTCTATCTTGGTCGTTCCCTTTCCAACGACTCGCACCAATCTTTCTCAAATCATCCTCCACATCTTCCCATCTCTTTCTTGGTCTCCCTCTCGGTCTTCTTTCCTCTGGTCTTTCTCTGTACACCTGATACACTGTTCTCTCAGGATCCATCCGTTCTAAATCTCCCTCTTATAATTTCTGTTACAATATCAAGATTTTCATATAAATCTTCGAGATCTTTATTACTTCTAATTCTCCACTCTCCTCTATCCTGTACTGGTCTATATATTATTCTCAGAATTTTCCTTTCAAATCTTCTCAACTGTTCTTCATGTTTTCTTGTCTAAACTAAAGTAGCTTTATGCTTCATTAATTTCATAATCGAAAATAAAATATTTCATTATTCATTAAAAATGCTTTGAATTCCGAACGAAGACTGAAATGTCCTTATTCGCAACTACTTTAAAATAATTTTGCTATTTAATTTTAATTAGCTTAATTATTTAATTCCTTTATTATATACACAAAATAAAATATTTCATTATTCAACTATTATTATTATTATTATTATTATTATTAATACTAAAATTCTCCAAGATATCTGCCAATATTAGAACATCGCTTTCAACGTATAAAACAGAATATTCCTCGTATTTCTAAATTTATCCCATTTCAACATTCCTGGTTGTAATTCTTATCTCTGGGACCATTTAATATTTAATCTTGGGCAGCCGAATTAACCGGATAAAACATTTTTTTAATGAGAATTCAGTAAAACTTCCATTTTATTTGATGGCTAATTGATAAGTAATATAGAAAACGAACACTCGACACGATATAAAGAAAAATAAATGCAATTTAATAAGAAAATAGTTCCGGAAAGTCCACTAGTGTTCCCTTTTCTGTTACTTTGTAAGGTAACAGAGTCCCTATGCCCACACCCTTGGGTGGGGGGATTACTTGTGCTGAAGTTATTTCTACGAATCAATTCGTCTTATCGATTCCAATTCTTTTCATCTTAAGTAATGTAATTGCTGCCATCATGACTTAAACGGCTAATATCGTCAGCTGTACTTAATTAAACCGACACTAAATGTGGCTTTAAGACGATTCGAAAAGGCCACGTTTCTTTATGCAGCGCTCGAGAAGTGCTTTACAGCGAACACTTTGAAACCCGTTTCTAAATGCAGCGCTGCAATGTAGCCAACCGTTTCTAAACGTTTGCTGCAAGAGGTTACTGCAGCGAAGATAAAGCAGCTTTTACGTTCGGTACAGGTGTAAAGCAAAATGGNCCGTTTCTAAACTTTTGCTGCAAGAGTTCGCTGCAGCGAAGATATAGCAGCTTTTACGTCCGCTACACGTGTAAAGCAAAATGGACGCTTGTGTGTATAATACGATATTATGCTGTAAAAATAAAAAAGTCGTAGTGACTGTTGATAAAAATATTATGGAAAGATTAAGAAGTATTAAATTTTATGAAATGACTCTAAAAGTTATCTAAAGAATAAGAAAATACTATATTTTGAATATAACTATATATCTTTTATCTCTTTATTTTGTTCACATTTATGAAAAGATAAATGCTCGATTCTTTATATCTCTTTATTTAAATATTGTAGTTCTTTAACTAAGCCACTACTTTCTGCTGTAGCTGGAATTAAAGGATATAAGTAGTATAATAATGAGAATTCTACACCACAAAATTTAAGGTCTATAAAATTAAATGAATTTAATCAAAATCGGAAGCATAATTCTTTGAAATGAATCAAAATCAAAAAGTAGGAATCAATGAGATTTCAACGGTGTTTAAATCCAGATTAAATTTAATCAAATTCAGTGATTTATTACAAAAAAAGTAAATATAAAAAAAGTCAAACAAACTCTATAATGAGCTTTAAACATATTCCCACAATCTTTCATACCCCTATATATAAATTTCAAATCTTTCATATCATCTAAATCTTCATTCTCTAATTTTTTATTAAATCGTTCTAGGAGAAAAACTTGAAATTCATTCCTTTCAATGTCCATGAGAACTACTAATTTTTTATCACCATAGCGTGTCGATATTGTTTTAAAATAAAGAATTGGATATTCGTAAGTCCTGTTATGAATAATATGTGCTGGTATTCGGAAGAGATGGAAAAAACATTGGCTTGAAAATATTTATCAAGAGTAAATGTTGTTGGTATTGTTCTAAATTGATTGTTTTTAGATGAAAAAATACTTATATAATTTTATTTAGGAAACATTTTTTTTTTTTTTTGTTTTGTTGGGTTTTGCTTTAAGATGCTTGTAAAAGGCCAACCTGGCCACAGTGTCTTTTTGAGAAATAAAAAAAAAGGGGGAAATAAAAAGAGAAATATTAATTATATTATTTTTGTTTTATTTACAGACTATTAAAAGTGTGAAAGGGTCTCACCCTGGAATGGCAATACATGTGCTGCTCAAATTGCAGCCCTAAGATCGGAGGATACTATACAAGATATTCTACATGCCGTACGAAAAAACACATATCGCTTATATAAAGTTTAACAACTTAATTTTAAAAAAATTATTAATTTACATTTGAATACCACTTCAAATGTTACATTTGAAAACCACTTCAGTGAAGAATGATAAGTTAAATTGTAAAAAGTTATTTTGGTGACAAAGAATTGTTTTCATACTGAATTAATGTCACACTGTCCAAAAATTTTGATAAGTAGAAAAATCAGAAAACTAAGACTTAGACAGCAACTTCAATAAAGAGTTTTATAGGCTTTTGTATTAGTTAACAGTTGAATAAAATTTATATATAAAGCTTTTAATTTTTACAATTTTTTTTAATTTTTAATATATATGAGTATAATATAATTTTTTTTTAAACTTATATTTTTTTTACTATATAAATAGGATTTTGCCACTTTTTCAAATGACAAAATCCTATTTATATATTTATCTAAAAAATATAATTAATGAATTTTTAACATTTAAATTTTGAATATTTTGTATTGTTTCATATGTACATTATTTAATAATAATAATATTTCCAAAATTATCTGGGGAGGGCCATGGACTCTTCCTTGACCTCATCCAGACTCCCAGGTAAGGTCATTCCACCCCTACTACAATTGGTCTAGCTATGCCATTGGTACCTGCAGAGGGCCTTCTGGAAAAAATAAAAATTTTGAATAAAAAACTAAGTCGTCTTTCTTTCCATCTTGCCAATCACCAGGAACCAAAACAGTCTTTTCTTATTAGAGGCTACTCTCTGCACACTAAAAACAGTTCAAAAGTTCATCCAGTTGTTATTATTTTTGATGGTATCACCTTATCTTATGAGGAATTGCTTCACTAAAGCAGATAGCACTGCTCCTTTAGTAAGTAATGTCCTTAGCCAGAACATTAGACTGTTGAATAAGACAAGTAGACTAACATCTACAACATAGATGGTATTCAGCCAGCTAACGTAACACTGAGTGCCATTGAGGGTCGTGGGCGATGAAGTCGTCCCCAGTCAGTGATGTATTTAACCAAGTAAGGTTATATCTAATCTAATATACTTCTGGAAGCGAAGACTTGCTCGGGGTCCGGGTGGCGTAACTGGCATGCGCACCGCACGTTCAATTTTAGCTGTGGTTCTTAGTAAGACAGAGGATGGCTTTTATAAACTTGATACTAAAACAGGTATTTTAAAACAATTGTATGCAAAATCTGAATTCAGTGTTTGCAAAGAGAGATTTTTAACGAAAGAAGATGGATGTCCCTGCTGTAGAAATATCTTTACGTCAAACAGCAATAAAACAATCCCTTGGTACTGGGCAGGGTTTCAGAAAATGTGACTGCAAATCTAAATGTACCACAAATAGGCGTGCTTGTCGCAAAAACCAATTGCTACGTAATTCAAAGTGTCACCAATCTTTAGATTGCACTAATAAGTAAGTACAATTTTATCATATGTTTTGCAAATTCATTTCCCTAATTGTAGTAATATTTTAAACCGTTTGATTTTTGTATTAAAGTTTTTTTAATTGATTGATGATTGATTCAATCAACTAATTTGTTGATTGTATTAACTTGATTCTTTAGATATTGAAAATTAAATAAATAACATTATGTTAATTTAAGCGTACAGAAACGCTGCTGTTGTTTCAGCAAAAATCTTATTTTCACTTTTCCGAGTGCCTAGTAGGTAATGTGCAGATTACCTAGATACTATGCACATTACCTAGGTAATTTGAGAAATAGAACAATTTTAGCAACTTTAACGGATCACCCTAGTTATTTATTGGAGTGCTTGTGGATACACGATATTTTTTGTTTTCCGTCCGGTGCGTACACGAATAAATCAGAAGGTTTTCCGACGCATGAGCTGGCCACGTACAGTTGTCCATGCGAGGAGCACGAATTCTCTAAATTTAGCCCACACACTCGCAGCGATTGTCAGAAGTGCGATATTCCCCATTTTTATATATATATTTTTAATCCTTTACAATTTTAATTATTTAATTGCTCCTTCCTCTCTTCCTTGGCACGTTGTGAAATTTCTGATAGTCGGATAATAAACCGTTTTATTGTAATTTGTCTTTTTAAATTATTTTGAGTCGATATTAAAATTTGGAAAAGGGGGATTTCTAGATCGGTAAAATAGGCAAATTTCCTCCTACAACTTCGGTCGTTGTTCGGGGTACAGTTAAGGTTTTAACAAAGTTCGAGCGAATACATAATTAGCAAAAAAAAAAAAAGTTGAAACAAAGTGATTAAACAAAAATTATTACAAATATCGTAAATAACAGTTTACAAATGCATATATAGAGATATTTTTTGAAGGGGGAAATGATCTTCACAATTTGAAACCGATGGAAATCACGATGCTCGTATACACTCGCGCCATCTATCGTAGGATAAATGTACTATGCCAGAAACCTCGGGGGTGTACTAAAAAACTTCCCAAAGTTTCATGGCAACGGCGTGGTAATGCATGAAGGACAGACAGACAGACATACATTCATTTTTATATATATAGATTATATTAATATCAAAAATTGATAAAGTCCCAAGGAGTTAAAAGACGCGTCAACGATGTTCGAATTACGTAAAAATTGGAATTAAAAAAAATCAATTTTATTTCTGTTAATGAATTAATTTATAAATTTTCCTACAATCATTTTCTTGTGTTCGCAATTTGATAAATAAATTACACAGGTCTACAAATATAAACTTTTTTTGTTTCCTTCCGAAACAAAACAAGCTGTTTCTTAATTATTGCGACTTGACGAATTCAAAAATGGTTATAAAAAACCAGAATTGGCTCAAGTTTACAAGGTACAACAACGTTTAATAAATTGCATAATATACATCTGAATACATACACATAATGTAATTTTTCATTAGAGTTGGAACACAGAAACCATCAGAACACTTTTTGATACAATAAACCTAAATAAACAGTGGAAGCATAAAATACCCAGAACATCACTCGCATGTATGACACTTATTTACAGACTTCTTTGAATCTGCAAGCGTTTCACATGTAATGTTCCACCAGTAGTCTACTAACATTGCCGGACTCTATTTCCCTAGCTATCACTTTTCCATACAAGCAATGTCTTGGTGAAAATCTCCCCATGTTTGTCACTGACAGACCCACACTTTTCAGAGAAAAGTCAATGTGAGGATGCAAAAAGTTCATTTATGCATTTTCAATGACATGTTGCATCCCATCTTTTCATAACACGACAGCGTGTTATTTGTAATTTGTAATTTCTTGTTTGTAATTAGAAGCATTCTGGTTTCCAAGAAAATTGTTTACCACCATCCTGAAAGCATTCGAACCTTCTTTTCCAGCACCTATTAGTACACTATCAAAGTGCGTATTTTTGAGAAGCTTGGAAATCTATGGACCTACAAGTATCCCTCCAACTTTTGCCTTACTAATGTTTGGAAATGTCTCTCTAAAAAACTAAATTCTGGGCCATTTCGATCCATTTCGATCCATTTTGACAAAGTTTTTCCATAAGTCCTAATTTTATATGCAACGATGGTAGTATGATCGAACTGCGTTTTACTAACAGTTCAGAAATAACATTTTTTGATCCAGGTTCCAGGGATTTCCTTTATGGTCAGTCTCTCCTTTTGAAATGTGCTACTCGTGTACTTTTCATGGCCAATATGAATAGAAAGCTTTTGTTATACGACAGTAACAAAATAGCTTTAAGTATCACCTTGGAGGAATCAATGAAGAGTCTCCATTCGCATTGTTTGTAGCATATATTGAGAGCTGTCATAAGAATGATTATTTTCTTTCCTTTTCACAGACATTCAAGAAAATGTACTTTAAGCTGTATTTCAAGAACTACAGAAAAATGGCAATTTTTTCAAAAATTTGACATATTTGGTTCGAAATCTTAAAAACAAGTTAACGTTTTTATTGTCATATTCATATTCAGCATCCTTTAATTAGTAATATTCAGCTACTTTGGTTTCAGAAGCTTTTTGGCTGTCGACCAGTGTTATCTTCTGCATTTACATGGTGCGGAATGTCTACCGTGGAGAGGTAAAAGCTTAACACATCTAATTCCTCATAAATGCAAAAATAAATCATTCTCAAGAGAGATGTGTAGTCATTCAATAAATCTCATTATCTTTAATGTATTTCAGAGGCGTGACTCGCTTCCTAGTCTTTATCATGTATAAGCTTTTATCTGTAAAATTCGGGCACCTTAATTTAACAAAATTTCAGTTTTATTCATAGATTAGAAAGTGTCACTCAGTAAATTTAACAAAGTAGATTAAAAAGGGGTTACTATTCATTTTTCGGTTGGAAGGATCGTCACAAAATCGAAATTTTTATTCATCTTTATACGGACACGAAACACGTGAATATTTCATTTTTGAATACATATTACTGTTAACACGAATGTATATGAAAGAAATGATCCGCGAAAATACGTCTCTTCAGCAACACAGAGGCGCAAAAATCACGAAATTCGGCGAAAAATCCGAACCTTTTTCATCATTTGCAGTGATTTTCTCAGCAAGTTCAGACTGGAACTTTATAAATTTAGGTATTTTTTAACATAATTAAGCCGAATATCACAATTAGTGGCAATGATTTTCCGACAAAGCTGCATTTAGATAAAAATTGATCGGTTTGGTCACAGAGGCGATCAATGGGATCTTTCCACTTATTTTAGAAGATACTTTTCATACTTTCTATTGTAAATTTTCGTTCAGTCCAAATTCAATGGAATTGTGAAAGCAAAGTAAGAATTAATAAATAAATGAAATTGTTATTCTCCACTATGGTTTATATATGTTATGGACAAAGTGATTAATCGGGCATTATTCATAATGACCGGGCATTATGAATAATGACCAAATAAGGAGGGCAGTGTGATAAATATTGATTAATTTATCAAATTGACCGGTCATTATGAATACTGCTATCACCTAGTCGGGAAAAGTGATAATAATAAGTTGAGGAGTGATCATCTAACATACGCTAGCCAATCGGCACGCTGACTTGCATGTGCGTATCTTACAGCGTTTAGTACAGAATTTTAAATTTGATTAAAAAAACTCCACTTATTTCATTTAGAAATATTTATTTTTTGTAAATTATATCAAAGTACTATTAACTATATTAATTAAACTAATATTAACGAAAAGTATTATTAACAATTTTTGGTATAAATTATATAAAAAATTAAATGTTTTTTAGTTTATTTATTTGAGCAATTAAGATTTTCATGACATTTGGAATTACATAATTTTTTTTTTTTNTTATTTAACGTCCTAAAAATTATATTTATATTAATGATGTCTCCAAAGTTCAGCAAATTCTTCGCAGAAAAATAATTTATCAGAAAACGCGCGCCCGCCGTTCGATACGCCGCTCCACTACGAAAACAAGCTTAAGCAACGGCGTAGTCGAATTGTAGGATTACACTCGGTATGTAATCCTACAATTCTTTGTTTATAGCATAGTTTATATGAATTATTCCCAAAACATTATACGTGTTTTGGAAATGTTGAGTCAAATCAGTCTAGAATCGATTAATGTTATGGAATAAAACCTTTCAAACAGCCGTAGTCCGTAAACTGCATACGTGCCGGGCTGTGATTGGCTCATGTATTTAAGGACTCGTACAACATGAATTTCATAAAACACGGAACGTATCTACCGTGTTATACGGGGGTCTACTGTAATTATATTTCTATTTATATTCTGTTTCTATTTCTATATACTACCTTTCACGAACCTGGCATTTAATGTAAAAAACTCTTTATACAACTCAGACTAAACAAAAATGGGAATGTTATCAATAATAAGTTCCTAGAGTACTCTCAAACCACATGCCCAAAATGTAATAAATCATTATCTAAATTCCATAGATAATGATTTATTTAAATTCCATTGATAAATCTATATTTTGTAAATGTTGCAAAGCAAATGAGATCAGTCAAAATATGATATAAATATAATAGCCAACTGTTCCAATAAATCTGTGATGTATAAGATCATCGACAGAGCAAATACTAATACTATTTTTAAAATATATAACTATATGGTCCATTTCTCAAAATAAATTGTAATTAATATCTAACGCTAACGAAAGCGTTGGTTATATAAAGTGTGAACCAGTAAGCTAGTGATGTAACGAATATTCGGTTACTATTCGGTATTCGGCCTATTTAGCCTAATTTCGCTATTCGGCTGAACACCGAACATTTAAATCACTATTCGACCGAATACCTAAAAACAAGAGTAAGAAATAACAAAAACACAGTAAATTAATCATTTCGGTATTTAGATTTAATATTATTGGGTTGGTGTTGTTTGTTTATATTTATTTATTACTTATAACATGCACAAAATAAAAAAAAAATAATATTAGTCACATGTATTCACAATTTATAATTACAAAGATCAACTCACGTACACACCTATTCGTTCGAGAATCGTCGCACATCCGAGAGACTGACCCTGCCTATCCTTTTTAAGCGCTCGTCTTTGCTCTTCCCGTTCTCTTTCCTCTATCGCTGTAGTCACGTATGCCTACGCATACATCATAATACGCGCTCACGATACTTTCGATTCGTCACTTTTCCGTCGTAGATTTCCCATTTTGCAATTGCGTGACTCATAGCCTGGTGATAACGGAGAAAAGAGCCAGATAGTACGTCGGTATAAGTCACAGTTATGATTTCACAGATTCGAGACAGTTTGATAGCGCGAATGGCCCCAGGCTTTCGCCCGTGAACGCTAAGTGACTTTCATTACAAGCATTTATCTTTCCGAAGTTTATGACAACAATTGTTTTGTATTGACAGTCGCGAATTTCGCGCCAATAAGCTGTCTCGACTTGTTCGATTATGTTATCAACTCAATTTCATATTTATTTTCATATTTTCACTTTGCGGTCATTATCTGTTCTTTTTCCGTTATTTACACGTGTAGATCATTGTTATCCATCATTTATCATATACTGCCATGACGCTTTTGTCTGTCCGCTACAACTGTCAAGAATTAACGCGATTGGCGAAGCGTAGTGACAGCGGGCCAATATAGAGCAGAGTCCTTGCCATAATGCGGTTTGCGCGCCAATTTTCGTACGTGCGTTAATCAAGTCGAAAAGTTTGGCCGAATAATCGGCTACTCGGCGATGTTCCTGGCCGAGTATTCGGTATTCGGTCTGAGGCCGAATATACTATTCGTTGCAACACTAATATTTACTTATCAGTGCAAAGTACTCGGTTAGAAAAATAATATTATTCTTAAATGTTTGTTCATAAAAGATATTTATTCTATTGTAAATCGGTGTTATAACAGACAAAGTTATAACTTTATGATATATAATGGGTATTCAATAGCTTTGTTAAAAAATCTCTAAACGAAATCATAAGAACTAATACGTTGTGTTAACAAACATCGCCCTTATAACAGGAGAAAAAGCCTTAAACGCTTAATAAAGTTTGAATTGAAATGAATTGAATTATAAACATAAAAAAATTAATTTATTTTTAAAATATAAATTAACATTGAACATATAAAGAAATAACATTTTTTTAAAGACGTAAATTTACAATAAACATATAAAAGAATAGACATTTTTTTAGATATAAAATTAAATTATCACGTAACAAATTAAGGTACTGACTTCCATTCATAGTGGTTTTAGATGACAGGAAATACAGAGCACCAGTACCAGACGCAGACATTGCATCATCTGGCTTGGAGGATGTTTTACGGTTGGACTCGCATATCTTTTCTCATGTCTCCTTTCCATTGGGCGGCGAACACTTCTAGCACGAGCAGAATATTGCTGGATACTTGACTCATCAGAAAATAACACTGCACTCCACTGTTGTACTGTCCACTTCTTATTCTTCTGGGCGAAAGTCAGTCGTTTCTTTTTCATATTTGAGGTAAGCCGAGGTTTCCTAGCTGGTTTGTAAGATAAAAGAAAATCTTTGGTCAAACATCTTGAAATAGTACTCAAACTGATGTTGGTGCCCTTTGCAGCCGGAGTATGTTTAATTTAATCTTTTTGCTGTAGGTTGTTGGAGATTTCACTACCATCCTTCTGATCAGATGATCATCACGAGCACACCTTTTTCTTGGGCGTCCGCTTTTCTTCAGGTCTGTGTATTTTCCTGAATTGTTAAATTTACTGACAGCTTGTTGAACAGCAGTCTTGCTCACATGTACCCTTTTAGGTATTTAACGATCAAAAAAGCCAATTTTATGCAGGGCCACTATTTCTGCACTTTTTGCAACAGTAAGTGATGGCTTTTTACCCATTACAATGATTAAAAAACAGCACCTCTATGATTAAATCCACAAAACAACTGGCGATGAATAAGATGGGGATGTTTATTTATAGCAGTCAAAAGTATCTGATGCATTCAACACATTAAATGATGCAATATTCTGTGCTGATGCTGTTTTGAAATACAAAAAATCGGCTGCTGGTCTTAAACTTTTTCACACGACTGTATAATTAATAAAAATATTAAACTCTTTAATTTACATTTATATTTTTCTTAAATAAATAAAGAAGTATTTTTAAAGATTGACAAAGTTTTGTGCGCAGATACGAGTGTAATTTGCATCTTCCTCGCAAGTTTTCTTAACGAAAATATAAAGGTTACAATTACACCAATCATATATACCAGTGGTTCTCAATTAGTTTTTCCAGCGTACCACTTCAAGAAAAAGCTCAAACTCGCATACCCCTTATAGCAGAAATTCATATTAATCCATACTATTATTATAAATTCGAAGGTAACTCTGTCTGTCTGACTGTCTGTCTGTTACCTTTTCACGTCTAAACCGCCGAACAGGTTTTAATAGAATTTGGCACAGAGACAGCGTACATGTTGGAGATGGACATAGGCTATGTTTAACTGCGAGAAAATATCTTACTTCCACGAGAAAATTCGATATAATACGGGCGAAGCTGTGGGTATACAGCTAGTGATAAATAGAATAAGTTCTTTTTACATTTATTACCTTTAAAATATAATTTTAATAATAATAATAATAACATAAGGTTATTTAATTTTAATGTGACAAATGTGCACGATTTCTTTGCACAACTTTGTAAAATCTGGTTGCTTTTTGGTCAGCTTCAGTCTCGAGTCATCTTCGAGTCGAAGTCGATGACGATGTTTTCATGTTTGTCATGGCCGAAAATCCGCTCTCGCAGAAATGTTGTGCAAAATGATAGTAAATGTTTAGTTGCCGCTTTGCTGACGTTATAATAATGATAATTGTACAATTAACACAGTTTGTGTTAATTGTACAATTTTTGTTTCTTGCGTAAGAATTTCATTTAGGTATTGTCACAAATGCATTTTTTTAATGAAATTTTGAGAATATTTTTAGTTCTAAATAAACGAATTTGTGCATTCGACATCATGTTGTAAATCAGGGGTGTCCAACCCGCGGCCCGCGGGCCGCATGCGGCCCAAGGCAAGTTCCAATACGGCCCGATAAAGGTGTAAACAAAACCGACAAATGTTTTAATTTTTTATTATTTATTTCAACGGCATAAACTCAGAAAATAAATTTCAAAAGCCATAAACCTTTATTCATATTTTAGTTTTGAGTGGAAATGAAATATTTTTATGTACTTGGAGATGTGTGAATGAGGAAGGATTACTAAATAAAGCTGAAGTTGTGACTCAAAGGATTATAGACCCAAATTTGGTGAAAGGAGAGAAAAGACGAAAGATAAAAAGTTGTCAGAAAGGTTAAATAGTTCTGTTAGGCAAATATTGAGTCTTAATTTTCCAACCTTTCTCACTTTCGTTATCGTTTAACATATCATTTATAAATATATTAGTTGAATAAAAATGCACTTTAAAATGGTGTTTCGTCGCTTTTTATTAATCAGAGACTCAAATAAACCAAATAAATGAATTTATCTATTTATAAGTAAAAATTAAAAGTGTCTATAGAAGTAATTTTTTAAAATATCCTGTTTTGTGATAAAGTTTTAATACTTATTATTATAATCTAGACATGTTAATCCTTAAATATACTTGTATATTGGGCCACAAGTATATATTATATATACTTGTGGCCCAAAACTCCTTGACTTCTTCCAATGCGGCCCAGAGAAACAAAAAGGTTGGACAACCCTGTTGTAAATTGTCGAATTTTTGATGGTCCACCTATTATTTTTTTGATTGCTTCATCTCATGTATTTAAAATTTTAAATCGACCGATTTTAGATTGCCGCGCGTACCCCTTCATGCAATTTCGCCTACCCCCAGTGGTACGCGTACCACTAATTCGGAACCATTGATATATACTAATTACTTAGACCAGCGTTCACAAATATTTCCGACACGCATAATCACTATTACAAATTAATGTAATTTACACATTTTTCCTCCAAACAATTTATATGCAACTTTGTAAAATAAAATAGTTCAAAAATAATTTTAAAACATCTTCATTCGATTTTCTTTTTCCTTTCATTCGCACGAAATATGTTTCCTTTTTCGGTGTATTCTCGTGTCATTTTTAATGGCAGTTTCATTTTTCTTTTTCCATAAAATACACTATTACACACGTCCTTCCACTTTTCTTAAACAATTAGTCAGTTATTACACAGAAATTTTCTCTTTTGGTCGACTGAGAATCTGCAAACAACAAAGTCGTGTATGAAACAAGACACGAGAATAACATCAAACAATTATTTTCTAACTCTAAATATTTCAAAATTTAAAAAGTAATAATTATGCAAATTCCACTTTCGACATTTTAATGGTAAAATTTCTTCATTCAAAATCTGAAAGACAAATGAATCCAAATTAATTTTTCTAAGGAATATGCATTTTTACGTATTAATTAACCAAATTCCTAAAGTGACGTCAATTACGACGTTCAAAATAATTTTACACGCGATTTTTAGAAACAAACTATTTACGGGGAATGCTTTTTATATTTTCTTTTGATGATTTTTGGCTGGAAATTTGCTTCGAATTAACATTATCCTAGTTAAAAGTCATTATAAATAATTACTTTGGATTGTCGTAGACATCCGCTGATAAATTCAACAAACTGACAATATAGAAATTTATGAAATGANAAATATTTCAAAATTTAAAAAGTAATAATTATGCAAATTCCACTTTCGACATTTTAATGGTAAAATTTCTTCATTCAAAATCTGAAAGACAAAGGAATCCAAATTAATTTTTCTAAGGAATATGCATTTATACGTATTAATTAACCAAATTCCTAAAGTGACGTCAATTACGACATTCAAAATAATTTTACACGCGATTTTTAGAAACAAACTATTTACGGGGAATGCTATTTATATTTTCTTTTGATGATTTTTGGCTGGAAATTTGCTTCGAATTAACATTATCCTAGTTAAAAGTCATTATAAATAATTACTTTGGATTGTCGTAGACATCCGCTGATAAATTCAACAAACTGACAATATAGAAATTTATGAAATGANGGGAATGCTATTTATATTTTCTTTTGATGATTTTTGGCTGGAAATTTGCTTCGAATTAACATTATCCTAGTTAAAAGTCATTATAAATAATTACTTTGGATTGTCGTAGACATCCGCTGATAAATTCAACAAACTGACAATATAGAAATTTATGAAATGAACTCCTTCAATTCTAATTACACAAATATATTTCAACTTCCTCCCGGGCTTCGACTCGAACGACTTTTGGAGCCGCAGTTGCAACGGAACATTTTCGAAATTCTAATGAATCGCGTGGCACCATCTTCAATTTTTTATTATCGTTTTCGGAAACGAAATGTTTGACAGTAAAACTTCCAATGATATTTTACTCGAATACGGGATACGACGAATAATATCGTAATAAAAATTAACTGTAAATAAGCGATCTATTGATAGAATGTAATACGTTAATTTATCTACGTGCCAAAATGGTGTCGTCCGAGTCTCTTGCCTGGGTCTAAAATGTTCTGATCGTATAATTAATGCTTCTAGTTTTTTAAATATTAGTCTATTGTGACTATAATCCATTTATTTAATTAATTAAATTTTGAATTTTCGAATTGAGCGAACGTGTCATCTGTCTTCAATCCCGCAAGAGAGTAGTAATTAATTAGGGTTATTCTATAACGTTTCCTTAAATACGAGCATTTATAATACAAATCGAATTATTTCCTGTTAAAATTTTGCCAATAAGAAAAAGCATATCGTTGATGAAATTTAATTAATACAAAATGTAATGCGTATTTCTTATTTGAACATCATAAACCCTCAGATTAAAATAAATTTTGCAACATTACACATAAGCTTACTATTAGCCTGTAAAATAAACAGTTGATCGATTGTTTGCAATTAATGAGATTTAACGTTAATTGCAATATTTTGTGCAAATGTATAACAAAAATAAATTTCAGTATATTTCAGTATATAAATTTCAGACGGGAAATGAACTTTAATCGTTTATCAACACTTTACTTAAAATTAATTGCCATTTCTGTTTTAAACACGATACCGATAACATTCCTGATAAACTAAAACCAATTACTTCAAGGAAAATAACTAAATAAGCTAAATGATTAAAATTCTCTCATAAAAAAAAGTAACAATTTACAAACTTTTATTTTATATAATTGCAAAATTATTTAAAATTTTACCTAAAGAATGTGCACCTATTAATCACCGTCTCATTTAAAAGTGATGTTAAATTAATACGCGTTTATATAAAACAAAACGCCCTTGTAACAGGCGAAAGCCTATTACGACAAATAAAGATTATTGATTGATGATTGATTGATACTACAGACGTTTAAAACACGAAGAAATCGGCAATTTTGATTTCTGAATCAGTGAAATTTTAACTTGGCGCTGTGACTGCGTTACTGCAAAACGGCCTTTTTGCTACGGAATTGACTAATTCGGCGCTGTAAATCCGCGACAGCAGTTTTCATTGTGAATTCCCGAACAAACACCTATTATATTGTCCAATTCATCGTACTCTATTTAATTATTTTATCGTCCGTTTCTATATTAAAAATATTCACGTTATTGCAAACCTAAACGATGACAGAAATAGAATTAAATATCAATAAAAGTATAAACGTTTTAATAAATCTAAAAGTGTGCAATTTTAATATTTATTTTGATAAATATGCAATCTTAAAAATTAAATTTCACATTAAAATTTATTAAATATGAAAGTTTATATACACTTCAGACAATTCAATTTACAAATTTAATTGTTGAAGTAATTTTAATTGTAGTTCGGACAATGACAGTCGAACACCGGTTTAAATACAGTTTGAATGTCCGTACAATATAAGTAGCCTTGTCCATTTATAGACGATTAACAGAGTCTTTAAACTGGTNGATACATCCACACAGAAAAAAGTCAAAAAATTGTGAGGCTCTGGACAGGTCCGAACCCTCACTAAGATTCGCGTTGAAATCATTTTTTTTAATTAAATAAAAAAATTTAGTACTGTAGATATAAATAGAATTTTATATATAAAAACGTGATGCTAAGTTTTAAACAATAGAATAATGTAAGTCCATCGACCATCTCCGGTTGGAGATGGTCGATGATAACGCGTGGTAAACCACTTAGAAAGCGAGAAGGAGGAAAAGCCACCAATCGAAATGGGCAATCGAAGACGGAAATTCAAGGACGGGAGGGCTTCTTCTCTCGAAAGTTTCAAGTGGCGGATCTATTGTAGTGTGTGTGTCTCGCGCCCATCTTCGTCTCCATCTCCCGACCTCGGATCGACATCTTTCCATCAACGGAAGTCGACCGCATCGTCCCGGAGTCTCACGACGTCGATGAAATTGTTCATTCGCAAACCAGAGACACTCCTTCGAAATGGGAAGTAAATTATCTTGGAAAGGAGAGAAAGACCCAGAGGCCGCAGCCAACGTAAAACTATCAAGATCACGGAAATCTTGTAAGCTTCTTTCGTGTAGTCTACTATAATAATAATAAATTATAATCACAAAAGATAATTTAAACATATATAAATTGTATTTAAAATGTACTGTACCTCCTTATTTACTAGAAATTCTATTGTTAAGCATGACGAAATAGTTTTTATGAAAATCTAGAGATTAAAAATTATGAAGAGTAGAGATTTGAAGAAATTTAAAACTATTTATAGTTGCTAATATTTATTTTTTCAAATAAAGCAGTCTACTGTTTGTTGTAACATAAAGAGCAACAAAACAAAATTTCACCGGGAGAAAATAAAAATAGTAGGGGTTTTAGAGATTTTACTTGCATACACATCAACAGATGATGTCCTTTATATTAAAATATTTTTAAATAAAATTTCTTTATCTTTAAGTAAAACACTCCATTGGAAAGATGGCGAATTTTTTTGAACTCGTGTGCCCGCTTGCAATTATCAAGTCTTAGACGAAAAATAAGACGATTGTGTTGCCTAATTTTTTCTTATCTTTCTATATCGATTGTTCTGTACAGATTATTGAATATTTTCTTGCAGTTTTTAATTTTATTTTTATCTAAACACATTTGATCTAATTATATTTGAAAAACACAAATTTACAATAATATTTACATGTCTGATTTTCGAAAAAATTTTTAAATCAATATGTTTTATTTGCGGATTTCATAATGTAAATTAATATGCAGTCTTCTGTACTAATCCGAATGCTTTCAATATGCTGTTAGTGTAATCGTTACAAAAAAGTTGAATTTGCATAAATTTGAGCTTTTGTTATTCTGAACAACAACATTTGTCCGGATGCAATTTTATTTTAAGAAGCGATAAAAGCGAGGGATAGGACCCCGCCAAGTTTGACCTATCCACTCACAAGTTTCGCCAGCACCTCACTGATGAGGAGAAAGGCTTAAGTTTAAAATTTGAGCTCTCTAGACCCAGTGGTGTTCTTTGTCTAGTACCATCTGCACCGCCAAATGAATGAGAAAGAGAAAAGTTACGGCTTTTATGCAGATCTTTGCACTTTTCAACTGCTTATATTTCGGCAACTCCTCTATAGAATAGCCTGAAATTTTGCACGTTACCTAAGAAAAGAAGTATCTTTCGAACGAAATATTCACATTTACTACAGACGCTTAAAAGACGGAGAAATCGGCAATTTTGATTTCTGTATCAGTGAATTTTCCACTTGGCGCTGTGACTGCGTTACAGCAGAACGGCCTTTTTGCTACGGAATTGACTAATTCGGCGCCGTAAATGCGCGACAGCAGTTTTGTTTGTGAATTCCCGAACAAACACCTATTATATTGTCAAATTCATCGTATACTATTTAATTACTTTATCGTCCGTTTTTATATTAAAAATATTCACGTTATTGTAAACCTAAACGACGACAGGGTCGGAAATAAATATTGATAAAAGTAGAAACGTTTCAATAAATCTAAAATTGTGCAACTTTAATATTTATTTTGATAAATATGCAATCTTAAAAATTAAATTTCACATTAAAGTTTATTAAATATGAAAGTTTAAATACACTTCAGACAATTCGATGTACAAATTTAATTGTTGAAGTAATTTTAATTCTGGTTCGGACGTATACTGACCACAATGACAGTCGAACACCGGTTTAAATACAGTTTGAATGTCCGTACAGTATAAGTTGCCTTGTCCGTTTATAGACGATTAACAGAGTCTTTAAACTGGTAACATAATGTTTTGTTTTATGTTTTGCTTGTCACATTGCAGATAATCAGACTGTCGTTGTTCTATGGACTTTAATCTAATCGAAGTTGAACAAAACCAGTGCAGAAATGTCTGTCCGTCAATTCAAAGCGAAAAAAAACCAATTCGGGATGAAATGTCAAGTAGGGATTGTATACCGGTTTACCGATTTACCCGTTTAACCGATAAATTGACAAAAAAAACATTCAGTAAACTTACCGGTAAATTTTTGAAATTTACCGGTAAGTTTACCGAATGTTTTTTTGTTATTCTGTTATTTTGTTATTTACCGGTTATTCTGTAAATGAAAAATTCATACTAGAAATTTTTATGTAGAGAATATTGTGTTTATAGATATTTAAAAATGCCTTAGGGACATTGAAAAAAAAAACAGATAAGTGTAAGCAATAATATACCTAATTATTAATTTTATGTGAGATATTTTTTGTTTAATTTTAATTTAAACTTTCTTGGGTTTGAGAGGGACTGTAAATTGTACAAAAAGCTCTACTTAGCATATGTGATTTGTGCTATGCCGTTGTTTGAGATTTTTAAAGGTTTAAAATCTTTACAATCAACGTTTTTCTTAAAGAGTAAGTAAATATCTCTTTTTTAATATTTAAAAATAATAATAATACGTAAATATTTCACGTATTTTTTAAATTAATAGCAATTTTGAATACACTACATTATGACAGGACATTAATGCAATATTATTGCAAAATAACATTAAAATTTGTACCTTAAATAAATTTTTTACTTCTAAAACTGTGTAAAATATTTAAATACAAATATTTATTACAATATTCTAACATTATGCCTTAAGATTGTGCAAATATGTATTATTCTAACCTTATTTTCGTGGGGAATCCC